>NC_133650.1:25838855-26143875 GCF_009905375.1 Apium graveolens | reverse complement strand
GAACATGGCCTCTCTACAGGATTCTGAATGAAGACTACTCTACCTTGATCAGAGTCTTTTCAGCCATACAAAAGGATTCTGGCTTTACCACGACTGCCAAGACTGAAATTCTCAACAAGATTGCCAACATAAGGAAAACTTGGAGGGAGCCCAATGCTTTGCCCAGAACTTTGCTCATTCAAGAAAGGGGAATTACAATCCATAAATCACCTCATTGGTTGATGGAATTTAGAGATGATAAAGGAGTCAGAAGATTTTTCAGACTTAAAGACCAACTCAAGATTGCCAGTAATTAAACTCTCAAGGAAATGCAATCTAAGTTGGATATCAATGATAAAGATGAAGCTGAATTCTACAGACAACTCCAACTCCAAATTGAGGAAAATGACAAAGGGCTAGAAAAGAAAACAAGGGAACAAAGAAGAAAAAGATGATTTGCTCAGACTAGAGGAGCACCCTTGGAAATTCTGTAAATCTTCAATTACCTCCTAGTACATACACTTTTGCAGCACTTTTAAATTTCTACTTAGTTTCAATTCATATATTTGTTAAGTGTTTTGTTATCATCAAGTTAACCCTGGATTTATGTCTACAATTCTTATAGACATAAATAGGGGGAGATTCTTAGGAATATATGTGCATTAGTTTGATGATATGTTTAACAAAACAATTAAGTAAAAGTTTAGAGTTTGCAGCCTCAACGGATAAGACCACTTTGGCTATCCGTTGATGGTGCAGCTTTACTTAGAAATAAGTCTAGTGTTGTAGCATATTTCAGTCTCTGTATTTAAGATATAATTCTTAGAAGTTGAGAGAAAATATAAGTCATGTTGACTACTAGAAGATATGCAAATAGGAAGGCCAATTGTAAATATTTCATGCCTTGTAATTTTGTATAAATGAAGTGGTATCAACGGATGTCTTAAAGACCTTCAACGGATGAGAAACAAAGCTTCAACGGATGTCTCTAAAGCTTCAACGGATAGAGCTTCAATTGCTAACACATTAACGGATAAAGCCATCAACGGATGAAGGCTTCAACGGACGTTCTGTTAAATAGCAGTTGATAAGTGGTAGTTGTAACAGCAGACAGAGGCACATGG
Organism: Apium graveolens; assembly: GCF_009905375.1. Lineage (NCBI taxonomy): Eukaryota > Viridiplantae > Streptophyta > Magnoliopsida > Apiales > Apiaceae > Apium > Apium graveolens. The sequence continues at coordinate 26,142,772 of NC_133650.1, read as the reverse complement.
GTTGTCAGAGATAACTGAAATCTGGAAGCCTAATTTCAGGAACACCAGAAAAAGCAGCCGTTCTACTCTAGTACAAAGAGGCAATAGTCAACAAAGTACTTGAGTGATATGGAGAAGAAACAAGTGGAGAACTTATTTTATTATTGTATTTTTATCTTTGTCTTCACTTGTACACTTGGTGATATATAAACCAAGTAGCAGCTAGTAATTAGATGAGAATTTTTCCAGAGCTGTTTAGAAAAATCTTGAGAGAAAAATTATCTAGTTTGTACTAGGATGCAGCTGTGATCAACATCTTGAATCACAGATTTTCTGAAATACCATCTCTGGTGGAACAACAATCCACCAGAAAAGTTTTTAAGGTCTGTTGTGTTCTTTACATTAGTGCTTGAATATATATCTGTCTGTATTAGCTTAAAGCAATTCACACACTTGTTTATCTTGAACACAAAGCCTTCAAAACTGCTCAAAACTTGAAAAAGTTTTGAGATTTACATTCAACCCCCCTTCTGTAAATCTCATTGTTAGTCCACTAGGAATAACAAACGCCTTCGAAACCCTCGACTGACTCTAGGCTTTCTCCTTTAAATGAGTTGCTAACTCACACCTTAGAACATAGTTTCTATACCTTTTTGACAAGATTTCTAACCTAACTCAAGGACTTGAACCTGTACCTCTGGTACCAACTGTGATGGCCTCAACCCCGGGGTCAGGAGTTGACGTCACTAAATATAACAAACCACAATTATAAACTACGAGATTATTATTATTACATTTACAAAACTATGACGACCGGTAAATATTAGAGCTATTTTTATAAATGCGATATATATATATATATTCCTATATATTCTGTGTTATAAGGCCGATTATGTGAATTCGTTATATATTGTGTATAATTTTTATCGTATGGCATTACGAGTGTTGCCAGAATATTTTAAGCGTGTAAATTTCATACGTGAGTAAGATTTTCGCTACACGATTAGTAAATAATAGAGATTTCTCGCGATTTAGTAATATTTGAATAGTTGCAATTAGATGATAAATTTTTTATTTTAGGATTGTGGAATATAATCAATTTACTTGCAATTATATGTGTAATTTATAATGTGTTAAGTATAATTTTCATGATTTATTAGTTAGTATAATAATATGTTAAAAATTATTTTTATATAAATTTCTCTTCAAATTTTTTTTAAAAACAATTTTATTAAATTTCTAAAATCTAATAGTATATATGGTAGGTATTTGGTGATTTATGGATTTGTATTTTAATTACTAAAAATCATTCTTTTAAATTATACTTTTAATAGTTATTGAATTATAAGTGTACCCTTGCATGTAATTTCCACTCAAATAGAGGTCAAGGATAGAACCATCCTTTCACTTCCCACTAACTCCATTTGACCAAGCAAAAGACCAATAAAATCTTGCATGCAAAAGTTGGCTATTAGTGGATCAAGGACAAAATAGTAAGTTCAAACTTCACTACCATTTTAGTGAGACAAAAACAAATTTATACACTCCACTCCATTCATTTTCTTCATCAACACCTCACTCCACTTTCTCTTCTCTCTACCCGTCCCTCTCGGCCGCGCCTACACCCCCCTCCCCTCTCATTTTTTTTCTTCTTCATTTCTTCATCTTCTTGCATCTTTCAACTCCTCTAAGCAAAGGACAATTTCACTTGGTTCTATATCATCATTCAAGGTTAGTTTCTTAGTTGCATGTAGTTAAAGCCAAGGGTTTAACTTTGATTCTTGTGAATCTAGAGTTGAACTAATTATGGCTTATAAAACTTGAGCAATATATGGTCTTGATGAAGTATTTTTCTTCTACTTTCAAGCCATGATCTTGGCCTCAAGCATTCGGCAATGACTCCTAGGGAGCCGAATGAATTTTTATGGTTTGTATGCTAGTTTTATTTGTTTTCCAAAAAGAAAGAAGGTTTGTATGCGACTTTTAAAGAACCTATGATCTTTTAAAATGTATTTTTACAAAGTTTCTATCCTTGCATGCTATGGTTTTTACACTAAAAACTGAAGTTTATGCTTGCATGTCGTTGTATAGGTGATATTTCTAACAAATGTGCTATGTGACCTGAAATTGAGTTTTTGTGCAATGCATGCCACAATTTTTGCTCTAAAATGCTAATATGATATGTGCCTTAATAATCTATAATTAAATTTTGTAGCCATCAAGTTGTTATCATGTGTTTTTGGTTCAAAAATTTGCTTAAAAGTTCACATGTAAAATCTGCTCTGCTATGCTCTTTGTTTTTGCCTCGGTAAATGACTATTATGGCTAAGTTTATGCTCGTATTTTTAAATAAATTGATATTTAATAGGGTTGTGTACACTTTAGGATAGATTTTTTGGCTTGCATATTAATTTTGGTGTTGGAATGGAAGTTAAGGTGGAAGGAGGTACACTATGCACTAAGTAGCAGATTTTTCCACTCAAAGTATAGGTTGTTTTAGGTGAGTTTTGGTGAGGCCTTGCTAGGCCTAAGTTTACTGGATTTAGGACTTGAGTTATACTTGAGTTCAGTAGCCTTGGTTCCACAAGAAACTTGCATTTAGGTAGGTGCACACCCCATAACCGAGAGCAACTCAGAACAAAGCAGGGCTAGGTAAACTTGAACTTTTGTCGATTATAACCATGCCTTAGGCTAGGTTTTTATGGGACCTTGGCTTAAATAAGTATAATACATCCCTAGGAAGCTTAAAAAACCTTTAGAATTAAAAATTGAATGAGAAAAGTGGGTTTTATGAAAGTAAAAATAGAGAAGTTTGAATTCCAGTGGGGACTGGGCAGAGTCAACTTTGGGCAGAAGCCTAGAGAGGCCTACGTGAGGCCTTGGCCTGAAACAAAGTCTGAGAGTTAGTTTTAGGTCTTAAGAATCCATGGAAAGTGGTTTTATTAGAAGAACCTATGTAGAAGTCGAGTTTTTTTCCAAAGAGCACGGGTAGTGCAAACTGATGCTCGCAGGGAACTTCGGTGAGAGTATTGATCTTTAGAAGGACCCTAAAACTTACCAACTTTAGAAGTTATTTTAGAGTATTAAAACCCTCTGGGAAATGATTTGGAGTGAAGGACCAAGGTGGAAACACCCCATTTCCACCAAGGAACCTGAGGAGCACCCCTCAAGTGGCATTAGGCAACTTTAGTGGTGTATGTTGTGTTTGGGACTTAGAAGTGAAGGGTCTGAGTGTTGTATAGCATCTTTTGTTTTATGTTAAGGTCAGAATAGATAGAGTGAAGCATTAGTGATAGTTCTTATGTGGTATTTGCTTACGTGCTTAGAGATTTAGGTGATAATAGCTAAGTATCATATGCCATGCCATTACGTGATTATGTGACTATGTGGATTACTTGAATTGTATGCAATTAAGTTATTTTTAGGTCTCAATACGTTTGTAGAAGGGGGTTGAATACAAACAATACCATTTAATCGAATAAAATGCGGAATAAAAAGGTGAAACAAAATTCAAGTTAAATAAAACTATTATTAAACTTGAAAGGTGTTACAACAACGGTATCGTTTACAAGGGATTAATCTCAAATCAATTATTACAAATCTAGAATAAATTCGACATGAACTTTTTCTATTTTTGCAATAAAAAGATCAAATGCTAAAAGCGATTTGAGATTAAGTTCTAGGGATTTAGATCCGCTAGATAGTTACACAAGAACAAGAAAAGGATTTCTAGTGGATTAGATTTAATAATAAATACTAGAAATAAATGATCTGTGAATTTGCAATAAGTTCTCTGCAGGTTTCTTTTGTTCTGTAATCTGCTGAATCTGATATTCAATACTCTGCTCTTCTTTGAAAAACAGCTGCTCTGCTTTATATTGAATCCTGTGATTTTAATTGGTAAGACAATCCATTTAGCTCAGCATGATAATCCTTTGAACTGGTAAGACTTTCGGTAGGACTATCAATTGAACTGATAGGACTTTCGGCAAGACAATCTAAATGCACTAGCATGACTTTCGGTATGACTATTGATTGTCATACGGATTGTCTTGCTAATACAAAAGATAGTCTTGCTGGATTAAAACAGATTTTAATCAAATAATAATTCTGAATTAATTAATCAATTAATTCAATTAATCAATAAATTAATCTTTGCAGATTTAATTTATTCTCTTAATTAAATTATATGACTTAATTAATTAATAGAGAATTAATATTAATCTTGAGCAGCAACCATTCTTCAGAAAAACTTCTGAAAATCACTGTCAATTATGAATCAATTCCACCACTTCAATGTTGACAGTCGATGTACTGTCTGGTTCATGAGTGACTAAATTCTGTGACATTTCTTCATGCCTTGAGATACTCTTGATTTTCTTCAGACTAAATCCTTGTAATTAATTGATACCCTGACGAGATCTCTGTCACTTGATTACATCCACAATCTTGATTTATATCACTGAGGCTTGATCAATTTCTTGAGCTTCTTCCAGTGAATTAAGTCATCAAGTCTGTAGGAGAACAATGTTACTTAATCCTTTGACATATGTTACTCTGAGAGATCTCTCTGATGATAGGACCAGTATTTACTTGTTACATCCTTATTTGAGTTGAGTTAAATCCTCGAATAAACAAATAGGCTATGATATATGCCTTTCAATCTCCCCATATTTGTTTGTTAGACAATAACAACAATTACCTAGAGGATAACTCAACTAACAAATAAGAAAAAGATACAAACAGTAATGCAAACATTTTCCAGATTCCAAAAGAAATTTACAAGTGAATATAAGATAGATGTTCCTCTAGTCTGAACATATAACTACATTAGTCTATCTTGATTCATAAAGCTCTAATCATATTACATTGAGTTTTGAGCTAATTGAATTCAGTTGTCTTCCCTTCCGAATTCACCTTCTTCCAAATCTTCACCTTCTTCCAAATCTTGAAGCAACTCCTTGTCAAAGACACGATCCTTTTCTGAAGTAAAGCTGTCTGGCCTGACTGGTTGAACTCCAACTGTCTTTAGCTTATTCTTGAGTTGATTGTACCTTTTAATATTATTTTCACAATAAGCTTGAATCAGATCAGCTGCTTGAGTTTTCAACATGGATGAATATCCAGCAGTTCTTAAGTGATGTTCCATCCAGACAAGATGCTTAGCTGAGTAGTCTTTAAGAGATTATGAATCGAGCTGGCAGATTTGAAGACAGTCAGACTTAAAGAATCTTACCTGATGAGGATTGTTGACCACTTGAGGACCAGCCCTGCTGGCAAACTCTTTGAGCCTTTCTCGAAGAACTTCATTCAATTCTGAGCTTCTTTTATCTTTGTTGAGAAGAACCCAAATCTCTGACAAAGAACGATTCTCAAACAGATGAAGTGACACCTTGAAAGATCCTCCGCTCTGCCAATATACAAATATGCTCATCTCATTTAGGGATCTGTCAAAGGCAGCTGTGATCCTTGAGACTTCAGTCTTTATAGCATTCATGTACATGTCATTGTTTGGATTAGAGATCTCCAGCTTGTCCAGAAGATGTAGAAACTGTCTATCATTGTTTGTGCTCAGCTGAGGCATATCAAGTACTCTCCTAGCTTCATCCCATTTTTCACCAATCTTCAGTCTGACATCTCTGAAAGGAATATGTCCTAAGTCCAATCATGTATTAGGATTTAGGAATAACTTTTTATGTAATCTGTTTTGATTTCATTGATATTAATAAAAGACTCGTTTTGTTTTTATTTAGGGGTTTATCTATTTAAGTGTTTAAATAAGATATAACACGGTTTAGAGTAAAGCTTTTTATGGATTATGATGAGATCATAATAGTGAGACCTAAAAGATGATAACTCTAAACTTAAATAGTTCCTGGTCGTAGGATTACTAACTGGTAATTAATAATCCGCAAAGATCGGTACATACTATGTTTGCTTCATTATGAAGGATGTCTGTTCTCATAGACATTTGTGTGGTGACACTATAGCTAGTATGTAGGTGCTTATTATAGAATAAGTTCACTGAACATGACTCGCCCAGCTAAACAACTGATGGAGTTCACTCACGTGTCAGCAGTTATTCACATAGTGATAGTTGTACAAGTATCCTTAGACTTGAGGTCATCATAGTCATCTTGTGTACACTGAACTATGCTTTGGTTTAGTTCTTAGTCTCCGGGGACAATTATTAGGGCTCTACTGGGTATAGGAATTTGTACACGAAGATAGTGTATGATCAATAAAGGATCTACCCCTTCCAGTGAAGGAAGCGGATGTTCAAGGCTGATCCACTTATGCTAGTTCAGGAATCTCTGGCCAGAGTGAATGAAATTAGAAAGGAGTTTCTAATTTGCATAGAACTAAGCATAGTAAATGGTAAGCAAGTGATTAAATTAGATAGGCTTGACAAGAGATCCATGCCTTGTATTTAATCGGGACATTGTAGGGTAGAAGGAGTTTATTGTACGGTAACTATTCACTGAATAGGTTCTAGGTATTCTAAGCAGTGAATTCATATTATCCGGATAGTCGCGATATGCTGAGAAGTATCCCTCACGATGTAGAATACATGTGATTAATTAGTTAATCATATTTAATAAATTAGAGAATTTATATAAATAATGATAAAATAGTTTTATTATTATTTATTTCTACTACCGGCTTAATATTGAACCTACAGGGTCACACCATAAAAAGAGAATGATTTAATGGTGGAGGAATTAATTAATAATGGCTAATAATTATTTATTTGTGAAATAAATAATTAATTGGCAAATTTAATAATTGATTAAATGAGATTTAATTGATTATAAATTAATTAAAAAAAGTTCTTAATATTATTAATTAAGGATTTAATTTTTTGGAAATTAAATCAAGAGAGAGAATTATTTTTAAAGTATTTAGAAAAAGGATTAATAATTAAAAGGTGTTTTAATTATTAATGAGAATTATAAATGGGATAATAATAATAAAATTTATGGGAAAATTTCAGCTGAAAATTTTGCCTATAAATATACTATTATAAACCTTATTTTGATTCCAACCCCAATTTTTAGAAAAACCTAATTCTCTCCACCTCCTCCTCCTCCTTAACGTCGTTTTCTTGGTGGATACCGGTGGAGTACTTCACGTTTGAGGAGCAGCTGCTAAGGATCTCCGATCGTTGCTTTTGGATCGCATATTAAAGGTTAGTAATCGATCCATATATTTTTACCATGATTTATATGCTTTTATTTGGATTTTGTATGTGTAAAAATGTTTTACCATGCCTCCGCTGCGATTAAAAATCCAACAATGGTATCAGAGCTTAGGTTGTATGCATATAGATCTGTGGTAAAAATTTCAGAATTTTATGTGCTTGTATGAATTAATTATGATTTCTACAAGTTAAATCATGGATTAATTTTGTCTGATGAGAAATCTTTTCTCAGAATAATTTTGAATGTTGATCTGGGTTCTACAAGTGTTGTAGATCGTCTAAGTATTTTTTTCATAATTTTATGATGTATAGATTTTTTATTATGAATTTTTGAAGTTCTTGCAATTAAATTCGTAATTAAATAAGTATATATATGTATATAAAGTTGTATATATATATATATATATATATATCTGCTATGTATATCTGCATCTGTTGTGGTTGTTTATGCTGCTACACGGAAAGAAAGAAAAGCAGACAGAGAACAGAGGAGTCAGGCACGGGAATCGAGAAAAGACGGCGATTGACTGAAAACAGAAAGAAGGACCGCGCGTCGACCACGCGCGCGTGGGGCTCACGCGCGGCGCGTGGAAGACACGCGCTGGTGATGTCATGCTGACGTCATCAGATGACGTCATGCTGACGTCAGGGTAGGATTCTGGGTGCGTGAAGCGCGTGGGCGCGTGGGCGGAGTTCTGACACGCGCTTGACAGCGCGTCTGCGCGTGGCCGCGCGTGGGGGACCTTGTTTCGGCGCGTGAGGGTGCGTGCTAGCTCAGATTTGGGCGATTTTGGTGCCGTTGGATTCGTCTTTTTGAGAAGCTTCTAATGGTATATTATATGATATTTTATGAAATTGTTTCGAACTGTTTATAGCTAACTGAAGTGTTTTAAAGCTGTTTTTTATCGTTTGAATTGCTTTTAAGTGCTTCATGTGATACATAGAGATGTATATTGCTTAGACTAATATACTAGATGATATAACATGCCTACCTTGATGTTTATTCATGTTTATATATGTGATATATGCTTAGTTTATCATGCGATGATAGATTTAGGTGAACTTAAATGAACATAAGGCGTTTGTTAGACAACCTAGTATAGTGAAATTGTTTCATAACCTTAATAATAATATTATGAATACAATCATGAGATTCTTGTGTTTATGAAACACGTAATTGAATATGAATTTTCGATATGAGAGAAAGGATGATTCTGTCAACAACAGATTTCTATCTGTAAGAAAGGGTTATTAAGTGACGCCTCTTGACAATGCTCCACCCGATCTGGGAATCATCTGATTATTGATTATTAATTTGAAATATTTAATTTAAAAGGAAGAATCTCTTTATAATATGATTATGATTGTAACGTAATATAATCCCTCTAAAATTAAATAATATCAAGTAGTAATTGGCCAATGACACAACGGGCTTGTGTCGGTCATAGCCTTCCAACATGATAGAAAGTAGTTCTTATTTTTAAATCATTGTCGTTTCGTGCCATAGCCGAGGGCTTTGATTTCGAAATAAGAAATACTTGTCTATTATATAGAGATGTGTACATTGAATAAGAATCTAAAGGTCGTTACGTGCCACAGCCGTGGGCCTTTGGGGACTGATTCAATTGTACGGAATGTTGGGTTAGACTTGACTTAGAATATTGAGTTTGTCGTGCCACAGCCGTGACTCAATTATTCAAGAGGCTAAAGTTTGATTAGGGAATAACATTAGATGTAATTTATAAGAGTTGTCTGCCTATTGAACATTACATGGCGTTTCGTGCCACAGCCGGGGTTGTGTAATGGAATGTAGGATCCCTATTCCCACTAGCATTATGAATGCTTACTTTTTCAAGTAGGGGGTTGAATAAATTAGATAAACTAGTGGGAGCCACTTATGAATAAAGACCCGATTCATATAGTGTTTTAAAATGAAATCGAATATTTTCTAAGTGTTGATACGTGTTTATCATTTACAGATTTACAATATACATTATGTCTTCTGCACTATCACTCAGGAGCATACTGGATGCTCATAAATTGACTGATCCTAATTATGCTGACTGGCTTCGAAACTTGAGAATTTTTCTCAGGATTGAGAAGCTGGAATACGTGATTGTCTCACCTAAGCCTACTGAACCTGCTAGTGATGCACATAATGATGAACATGTTGTGTATCGTAGGTGGATAGATGATGCAAATGTTGCTCAATGCATCATGCTAGATTCCATGAACATTGAGCTACAGAAGCAACATGAGCATATGGATGCTCACACTATCCTCATGCATCTACAAGAGTTGTATGATGTGGCAGGGATGACAGCTCGATATGAGATATCGAAGGAGCTGTTCGGTTGTAGGATGACTGAGGGATCATCTGTGAATGACCATGTACTTAAGATGATCAATTGGATTGAACGTCTTGGACAACTTGGTTTTGCCATGGATGGGGAGCTGAGCCAAGACTTGGTCTTGCAATCGCTTCCGAGTTTGTTCTCGCAGTTTGTTGTGAACTTTCACATGAATAAGTTGGATGTCAGCCTGCCTGAACTCCACAACATGTTGAAGACTGCGGAATCGAATTTCCCCCCAAGAAGAGTTCTGTTCTTCTAATTGGTGAAGGTTCCAATCCTAAGAAAAGGAAGAGGAACCCTTCCAAGAAGAAGATAGTAGGTGAGAAAACGCCGGTTCCACCAAAAGCTGAAGACCCCAAGAGCAAAGTTGTTTGCTTTCACTGTAACAAGGTGGGGCACTGGAAGAGGAACTGCAAGGTTTACCTTGCAGAATTGAAGAAGAAGAAGGGTAGTGAGACTACCGCTTCTGATTCAGGTATGTTCATGATATAAGTGAATATGTCATTAAATCAAATTTCTACTTGGGTATTAGATACCGCCTGTGGTTCTCATATCTGCAATTTGTTGCAGGGACTAAGGAGAAGTAGGACTCTTGAGGAAGAGGAGGTGATTCTACTAATGGGAAATGGAGCAAGAGTTGCTGCTGAAGATGTAGAATCATTTCATTTACATATGCCTACGGGCAAGACTATTGTTTTAAATAATTGTTATTTTGTTCCCTCGATTGTGAGGAATATTATTCCCATATTAGACTTGGCTGGATTTTCATTTATTATTGAGAATAATGAATGTTCTATTCTTAGAGATAATATTCTTTATGGACGTGATACTTTAAATAATGGTATGTATAAATGTGACATAATTTACTTCAAATTGAACAAACTAATAAAAGAAAAGGGATGATGAAAATCTCACTTCATTGTGGCACTGCAGTCTCCATTTAGTAGATATGGAGAGAGGGCTACAAATTTGCTAGGAATAGTACACACAGATATATGTGGACCAATGTTTACGCAAGCCATGGGTGGATTTTCATACTTCATTACTTTCATGGATAATAGATCTAGATTCGGATATGTGTTTGATGAAACACAAGTCTGAAGCCTTTGAAAAGTTCAAAGAGTATAAGTATGAAGTGGAGAAACAAACCAAACATAGTATTATAATTCTTCGATTAGATCGAGGTGGTGAATACTTGAATGGAGAGTTTCTGGATTATCTCAAAGTAAATGGTATAGTCTCCCAGTGGACGCCTCCAGATTGGTATCTGAAAGGAGAAATCGAACTTTGTTAGACATAGTTCGGTCCATGATAAGCTATGCAAATCTTCCAGTATTCCTATGGGGTTATGCATTTGAAACCTCAACATATTTACTGAATAAGGTGCCTTCCAAATCTGTTCCTCAAACTCCGTATGAGTTATGGAAAGAAAGGAAACCGAGTCTTAAACACGTTAAGATTTGGGGATGTCCAGCTTATGTCAAATAAGTTGACCCAGATAAGCTGGAAAATCGATCCGTAAAATGTAGTTTTGTGGGATATCCTAAAGAGATTTTAGGGTATTACTTTTATACCGATCATCGGGTGTTTGTCTCCAGACATGCTACCTTCTTGGAAAAGGAGTTTATCCTTGAAGGAAACAGTGGGTGCAAAATTTGAACTTGATGAAGTTCAAGAAGCACAAACTACTACGGATCAAGTGGAAACACCTGTTCTGATTGAACAACCTTTTTTGGAACAGCCCATTCATAGAACAGGGAGAGTGTCTCGCCAACCTGAGAGATAATATGGCCTTGTCATTAAGAATGACAATGAGTTGTCGATCATTGATGATGACGACCCTGTGACCTATAATGAGGCTATGAGTAGTGTTGACTCAGAGAAATGGCATAGTGCCATGAAATCCGGAATGGAATCTATGTATACGGTATATGAAAGAATGATTAGAGCAGATGGCCAGTGGAGACCTATAAGGTCAGGCTTTTGGCAAAAGGATTCAAACAAAGGCAATGGATTGACTTTGATGAAACCTTTTACCTGTAGCCCTGTTAAAATCAGTTCGGATTTTGCTTGCGATTGCTGCTTACTACGACTATGAAATCTGGCTAATGGCCAGATGGTTTTCTTTCCAAGGGAAATGAAAACCTAGTGTGTAAGCTGCTGCGAACCATATGTGGTTCAAAGAAAGCTTCTCGAAAGATGGAACATTCGTTTTGATGAGACAATCAAAGAGTTTGATTTTATCGAATACGTAGATGAACCATGCGTCTACAAAAGGGTCAGTGGGAGCGCGGTAACATTTCTTGTATTGTATTGAAATAGAGTTGACACACATAACAACATAGCAGACCCACTCACAAAGCTACTTTCTGAAAGTCACTTTGATCGTCATAAAGACAAGATGGGTATTAGATACCTGAGTGATTGACTTTAGTGCAAGTGGGAGATTGAAAGGAATATGTCCTAAGTCCAATCATGTATTAGGATTTAGGAATAACTTTTTATGTAATTTGTTTTGATTTCATTGATATTAATAAAAGACTTGTTTTGTTTTTATTACGGGCTTTATCTATTTAAGTGTTTAAATAAGATATACCATAGTTTAGAGTAAAGCTTTTTATGGATTATGATGAGATCATAATAGTGAGACCTAAAAGATGATAACTCTAAACTTAAATAGTTCCTGGTCGTAGGATTACTAACTGGTAATTAATAATCCGCAAAGATCGGTACATACTATGCTTGCTTCATTATGAAGGATGTCTGTTCTCATAAACATTTGTGTGGTGACACTATAGCTAGTATGTAGGTGCTTATTATAGAATAAGTTCACTGAACATGACTCGCCCAGCTGAACAACTGATGGAGTTCACTCACGTGTCAGCAGTTGTTCACATAGTGATAGTTGTACAAGTATCCTTAGACTTGAGGTCATCATAGTCATCTTGTGTACACTGAACTATGCTTTGGTTTAGTTCTTAGTCTCCAGGGACAATTATTAGGGCTCTACTGGGTATAGGAATTTGTACACGAAGATAGTGTATGATCAATAAAGGATCTACCCCTTCTAGTGAAGGAAGCGAATTTTCAAGGCTGATCCACTTATGCTAGTTCAGGAATCTCTGGCCAGAGTGAATGAAATTAGAAAGGAGTTTCTAATTTGCATAGAACTAAGCATAGTAAATGGTAAGCAAGTGATTAAATTAGATAGGCTTGACACGTTATCCATGCCTTGTATTTAATCGGGACATTGTAGGGTAGAAGGAGTTTATTGTACGGTAACTATTCACTGAATTCTAAGCAGTGAATTCATATTATCCGGATAGTCGTGATATGCTGAGAAGTATCCCTCACGATGTAGAATAAATGTGATTAATTAATTAATCATATTTAATAAATTAGAGAATTTATATAAATAATGATAAAATAGTTTTATTATTATTTATTTCTACTACCGGCTTAATATTGAACCTACAGGGTCACACCATAAATAGAGAATGATTTAATGGTGGAGGAATTAATTAATAATGGCTAATAATTATTTATTTATGAAATAAATAATTAATTGGCAAATTTAATAATTGATTAAATGAGATTTAATTGTTTATAAATTAATTAAGAAAAGTTCTTAATATTATTAATTAAGGATTTAATTTTTTGGAAATTAAATCAAGAGAGAGAATTATATCTAAAGTGTTTAGAAAAAGGATTAATAATTAAAAGGTGTTTTAATTATTAATGAGAATAATAAATGGGATAATAATAATAATATTTATGGGAAAATTTCAGCTGAAAATTTTGCCTATAAATATACTATTATAAACCCTATTTTGATTCCAACCCCAATTTTTAGAAAAACCTAATTCTCTCCACCTCCTCCTCCTCCTTAACGTCGTTTTCTTGGTGGATACCGGTGGAGTGCTTCACGTTTGAGGAGCAGCTGCTAAGGATCTCCGATCGTTGCTTTTGGATCGCATATTAAAGGTTAGTAATCGATCCATATGTTTTTACCACGATTTATATGCTTTTATTTGGATTTTATATGTGTAAAAGTGTTTTACCATGCCTCCGCTGCGATTAAAAATCCAACAATCTCTTCTCCTTTCTCGAGCCTTAATGTCATGAAGACGTTGCTTTTGAAGAGTTTCTGTTCTTTGGATGTCTTTCCTCATGTCAATGATCTGGGATACCTTTTTGAGTTCAGCTTCTTTTCTTTTCAACTCTGACTGCTGCTGCTGAAACTCTTTCTCAAACAGAGGATCCATTGGAGCTTCCTCTTCCCATTCTCCAAAATCACTTTCCTCCTCAGCTTCAAAGAAACCATCTTTATCTCCCAAGACTGATTCAGTGGGAACATCACAAATATCAAAGTCATCCTGTTCTCCACTATAGTAGATATCATCAGGCTTCCCTGTGCCTCCAGCAGATGAATCTTTTTCTTTTCCCTTTTCACTTCTCCCTTTCTTCTCCCCCTTAGTTGATGAATCCTCTACAGACTTTCCCTTAGATCCTCCATGACCTCCATCACCTCCAGAGCCTGAGCCTCGACCAGACGGCCCTTCAAAGAAAGTCCTTTGTTCTTCATTGGGGCAGTGAGAATTTTTGATCATGAAGTACAAGTGCTTCATCCCTTCATTCAGATGTTCCATACCCGTCTTTATCTTCAGAAATCTGGAGGAATCCAGTGAATGATTCATTTCAACCAAGTCTTCAAGAGAAGTCATTCTTGTATGGAGAGAGCAAAAGTTTGAAATGTCTTCAGCTGATAACGTTGGAGATGCCTGGATTGAATTAAGCTTTGGTACAACAGATGTCTTCAAATCTGATATTTCGGTCCTGATGAGAGCCAGCTGATTATTGACAGAGGTGGAAGAAGAAGACCGTTCAACCACTTGTGTTTTGAATGATTTAGCTTCAGCCTGACTTTTTGCAAGTTGTTCCTTGAGATCAGCAATTTGAGCTAACAGATTTTCAGTGTTTGTGTCTGTGTGTGCGCTCACCTGAATATCTCTCCTGTTTAATTCACTCAACTCACGTGCTTGTGTATCTCTCAATATAATTGCTCGTGAGGAGTCTTCCTGATGCTGATCTTCTGTACCTGCATTTAAAATCACCCTAGCCTCTTTAAGAGAGGTCAGTGGTGGTGCAATGGGAATTCGCGAGTCCCGATCCTCAGTCAAACCTATCTTTTCATGTGAAATAGATGTCTGAATTGCTTCAGGGATAGATTGACCGAGTTGCCCTCCACTTTCTCCAGATAAATCTGCGAGTGGAGAATCCCGTGAGGGAGCCAGATGTGTTGGATCTGGGAGGGGAGAAAATGACTCTATTAAAGGTGGCTGAGAGTCAGATTTTCCCTCAGAAGCATATGACTGCTCTTCTGCCGTAACTATGGCAGGCACTGTAACCGACTCAATGTACACTCCTCGCTCCGTGTCCTGAGTATCATCTAATGGTCTGTATGCTTCCATTGTGAGTAATGGAATTGTGCTTGACTTAGTACAGGGTGCCATGGCCCTATGGCGATTTTCAATAGATTCATCCTGTTGAGAGAATGTTTCTAGAAACTGTTCAGTGGCCATTTCAAAGTCCATGTCCTGTTGGGAGGACAAGGATGGGCTTTCAGATGCCTCAGTAAATGTTCTTCTTTTCTTGGGTGGAGGCAGAGCTGAGGGTTCATTCACATCCACTAACATACTACTTCCTACTAACCTTCTAGGCAACATTTTAGACAGTGGGCGAGAGGTTGAGATAGGTTGTGACTCGGTGTTTGGCTCTATGACCTGGGATTGAAGCTGTGGTTCTACAACTTCATGGCCAGTCCTATGAACCACTGGGGGTCTTTCAACAGAAGTAGTAATAGGTTGAGTTTGAGGAATTATTACCTGTAGAGGAAGACCATCTGATGTTTGAGCCTGGGTTGTTTGAACTACTGGAGGTTGAGCTTGCTGTTCATGACCGAGAAGATTGAAGATAGGTAAAGGAATATAAGTGGCTATAAAAGCAGATACAAGTACTGGAACATGCATGAATTTGAAGGTTTTGTCTTGGCGAGTGTAAATCTTTTTGCTTACTGGAGGGCGTTCGGTTACTGAAGAGTTAGCAAAAAGAGCTTTATGCTCAGGTGAGAGAAGATGTTCTTCTATGAGCATGAGAAAACGAGCGTAGTAGCACGAGACCCTACGATTTGTAGAATGAGCACGTAAAGCAGTAGTGAGACGTCTCAGAAGAATGGGTAAAAGTAGTTTGCCAAAATTGATCCTTTGATTGAAAACAACCGCAAGACCAATATATTGCAGAGTGGAAGTGATGTTATGAAAGTTGGATTTAGTGCAGTTGGCAAACACTTTAGAAAGTGTATCGAAGAAAATATCCCATTCAGAAACCAAATTGGATTTAGATAACTTGGTTAAATTAATCACCCCCTGATAGTGAATAGCATGGAAAAAGTTTGAAATATCTTTTTCAGAGGGCAAATTACAGAAATTGTCCAATGGAAAATTTAACGCTCGATTGACGACTGTTTCATCAACAATATACTGTGTGTTTGCCACGGTGGATGAAAATGATTTAAAATCATCGGCCACAGTAGATGTTGTGCAAATCAGTCTGAGCAGATCAACATTTAAAATCACATTTGATTTAATAGCAGAGCTAACAATCGAATGGTCATTTAAAAATCTAATCCACGGCTTAAATTTTTCCACATCACATTTATCTGGATTAAAATAACCAACAAGATTATGCGAAACAATTTGGAAATTGAGAGCCATTTAAAAAATAATAAAACACACACTTTCAGAATTTTAAGAATTAAATTAAGAGAATTCGAATTTAAAAAAAAATTAATAATTCGAATTAAATCAATTTTATTTGAAAAATTTAGAAAGTAATGTATCTCGTTAAAGTTCTTAACTCACGAAAGCAGATATGCAAAATCACAAGACACAAAACCAAATTGAAATACACAAAAAAACTGATTTTAGGGAAAAATCGAATTAAAATATAAAAACAATAAAATGGGCAACACTTCTGTATGTATATACGTGTATGTATATAACAGAAGTGAAGTTTTTGTTTGCTGAGTAAACACTCGAGCAAGGAAGACAATTGCTGCGATGGTGGTTTGATCGAATAGAGAGAGAGAGAGAAATAAGAGAGAAAAAGAAACTGATGGAATTTGAAAAAATAAGAACTGAATGAATAAAAAGTAAGAAAGGAACGAAAAAACAGCTTAAGTAGACAACTGGTATGACAATTCGGGATAGTTTTACCGATTGTCATACCGATAGTCATACCAGGCAATTTGAGAAGACAAAACAAAAAAAGTAATAATATAACTGGTATGACAATCTGATAGTCATACTGATTGTCATACCAGTATAAAATAAAACAAAAAAATATCTGATATTAATTTTATTACTGGCATGACAATCAATAGTCATACCGATTGTCTTGCCAGTTATAAAATTAAACTGAATTAAAAATAAACACTTATATGTATTGGAATGACTTTCAGCAAGACAATTTCAATTGTCTTGCCAATTGTCATTCTAGTAAAAAATAAATTAAGTATTTATATAAATATACTGAAATGACTTTCAGCAAGACAATTTCAATTGTCTTGTCGATTGTCATTCAAGTCTTAAATTAACACAAACAAATATATATATATATATATATAAACCAAATATAAACAATTTTTAACAAAAACAGAACATATAATAATAAAAAAAACAGAAAACTACAATAAATACTAATATAGATATGGCAGAAAATATTTACACAATTAAAATATCCCGAGACATTAAAATTAACAAGTTGAATAAATAAATAAGATAAGATAATAAAAACTTACATAGAAATAAGCAAGAAATTATGGAAAATGATAAAAAAAAATTGCAAATGAATTTTTCATTTATGAAAAATTCATTTGTAAATTCACTCAAGAACAGATTTCAGATATTCACAAGTTTAATCACTAAAGCTATTCAACATACCCAATTTACCAACTAATTTGGTAAATGTGGATTCATCAAGAGGTTTAGTGAAAATATCTGCTATTTGTTCTTCTGTTGGAAAAAAAATAGTTCAACAGTACCATTCATAATGTGCTCTCTAATAAAATGATACATGATGTCAATGTGCTCGGTCCTTGTATGCTGCACAGGGTTGTTGGTGATGGCTATTGCACTTGTATTGTCACATAGAATAGGTATTTTGTTCAATACAGAGCCATAGTCCCGTAGCTGATTCCTAATCCACAAGATCTGAGCACATCAGCTTCCAGCAGCAATATATTCAGCCTCGGCCGTTGAATTTGAAACTGTTTGTTGTTTCTTGTTGTACCATGAGACTAGTCTGCTACCTAGGAATTGACAACTCCCTGAGGTGATTTTCATATCAACAACACTTCCTGCGTAATCTGAATCTGTATATCCAACAAGGTTAAAACCGGATTCTTTAGGGTACCAAATACCTAGATTTGGTGTTCCCTTAAGATATCTTAAGATTCGTTTAACAGCAACGAGATGAATATCTCTAGGATCTGCTTGGAACCTTGCACATAAGCATGTAGCATACATAATATCTGGTCTACTTGCAGTAAGATAGAGTAACAAGCCAATCATACCTCTGTAGCTTGTGACATCTACCTTAATGGAGTTTTCACATGGTCCAAGCTTGACAGCTGTAGTTGACGGAGTCCTTGCTGATGCAGAATCCTCTAGATTTATCTTTTTGAGGAGTTTCTTGAGATACTTGGATTGACAAATAAAAGTTCCATCTAACCTTTGATTTACTTGTAATCCAAGAAAGAACTTCAGCTCTCCCATCATGCTCATTTCAAATTTGTTGTGCATTAACTTAGCAAATCTCTTACAGAGATTATCATTAGTAGACCCAAATATTATATCATCCACATAGACTTGGACTAATATAGTATCATTCTTATGCTTTTTAGAAAAGAGAGTTTTGTCTATGACACCTCTAATAAAGCTATTTTCAATAAGAAATTCAGAGAGAGTGTCATACCATTTTCTCGGAGACTGTTTGAGTCCATAGATAGCCTTGAAAAGAAAGTAGACAAAATCCAAATGATCTGGATCTTCAAAACCAGGAGGTTGCTCTACATATACCTCTTCATTTAGCTTTCCATTCAGAAAGGCACTCTTGACATCCATTTGATAAACTTTAAAGTTAGAGAATGCTGCAAATGCCAGAAATATCCCGATGGCCTCTAGTCTAACCACTGGAGCATAGGTTTCATCATAATCAATGCCTTCAGCTTGAGAATATCCTTTAGCTACCAGTCTTGCTTTGTTTCTTGTAACCACACCATCTTCATCTAGTTTATTCCTGAATACCCACCGAGTACCAATAGCTTTCTTGTGTGTAGGTCTAGGTACCAGTTTCCAGACTTGTTGATGTTCAAACTGATTGAGTTCATCTTGCATAGCAATCACCCAATCTGGATCAGTCAGTGCTTCCTCAATCTTCTTAGGTTCCTTTTCAAAAAGAAATCCTGAGAACAGACACTCATTTTGAGTAGCACGTCTAGTTCTGACTCCAACATCTGGATCACCAATAATCAACTCAAAAGGATGAGCTTTATTCCAGACAGTCTGTCTTGGAAGATTTGATCTTGATGATTCGCCTTGAAATTCATTGGGATGTTGTATCCTACTAGTTGATCCTTCAGCATCTCCCCCTGAGTTGTTGCCATGTTGACCTGAAGATTCTCCGTCAGTAGCAGTGGTATCTCCATTGTTGCAAAAGTTTCCATCACCATTACCTTGAGTATCATCATGATTAACAAGTTCTTCACCAGCAACAACCTCAGGTTCTTGATCATGTTCTGATTCTGAATCTGACATATCATCAAACTTCAGTTTCTCAGAAGGATCTTCAGTTTGGATACTAGGGAGTTTAGTGTCATCAAATGTAACATTGACACTTTCAGTTACTTTGTGTTGATCAATGATATACACCCTGTATGATCTTCTTCCATATCCAACAAAAATACCCTCATATGCCTTTGCCTCGAATTTACCACGACGATCATCTCCATCCTTGAGCACGAAGCATCTGACACCAAATACATGAAGGTATTTGATAGAAGGTTTCTGTTCATTCAAAATCTCATAAAGAGTTTTCATGAAGTATTTGTTGATTAGAGTTCGATTCTGAGTATAACATGCAGTATTGACAGCTTCAGCCCAAAAGTACATTGGAAGACCTGATTTACTTAACATCGTTCTTGCAGCTTCAATCAATGTACGATTCTTCCTTTCTACCACTCCATTTTGCTGAGGGGTTCTAGGAGCTGAAAATTGTCTGGTAATCCCTTTCTCTCTATAGAATCCATTGAGAAGTGAATTCTTGAATTCTGTTCCATTATCTGACCTTATTGCTCTAACATGGACATTAGAATCTAACTCGATCAACTTGATATGATCAATCACAACTTGTGGTGTTTCATCCTTAGAGTGAAGGAATAAAACCCACGTATACTTGGAATAGTCATCAACTATCACAAGACAGTAACACTTCTTTGACATCGAAAGGACATTAACTGGTCCAAATAAATCCATGTGCAATAATTGTAGCACACCAGTTATGGAGGATGTGTCAGTACCTCTGTGACTTGCTTTCTTTGACTTTTCTTTCTGGCAAGCCTCACACAGTCCTTCTGGAGAGAATTCCAGCTGAGGAAGACCTCTGACCAATTCTCTTTTGACAAGAGAATTCATTGTTTTGAAATTGAGATGAGAAAGTCTCTTGTGCCATAGCCAACTCTCATCAGACGATGCCTTTGCATAGAAACAATTGACTTCAAGATTACTTCCAGAGTTCATGTCATCTACGAACAGATTTCCTTTCCGGATTCCCATCAAGGAGGGTTTTTCATTTTTCTTGTGCAGAATCTGACACTTTAGCTTGTCGAATAAAACATTGTAGCCGTTGTCAGATAACTGACTAATGCTAAGCAGATTGTGTTCAAGTCCTTGCACACCATACACATTTTCAATGATAACATTTCCAGCTAGCAAACAGCCATATCCCTCAGTTAAACCTTTGCTGTTATCTCCAAAGGTAACCACTGGGCCAGCTTTCTCAACCATATTTGATAGCAGGGCTCTATCTCCGGTCATATGTCTTGACGATCCGCTGTCAAGAATCCACACTACCGGTTGTACCTGTTTAATGTCCTCTTTTCTTGACGATGAGGTGTTTGCATCACTAGCCATGAGAGCAAGATTCCCAACTTCTTCATCTTCACTGTCAGTATCATCCCAGCTTCTTCCCTTTGCCGGGTAAGCCCTTTCAGATTTACTCTTCTGATTAGAATCGTAAGAGTTCTTCCTAACTTGTTTTGGCTTCCTGCATTCTGTGGCAAAGTGTCCCAACTCATTGCAGTTGAACCATCGAATGGTGCTTCGATCAACCATCCCTGTTTTGTACCCACCACTGCTGGTGTTAGAGGATGAAGATCCACCTTTCTGGAACCTGTTGTAGTTGGACTTGTACTTGAACTTGGGATTCCTCTTGAATCTGACATTGGAGAATCTCTTGAAAATCAGGGCCATTGACTCAACCTCCAATTGCTCCAGTTCTTCCAAGGAATAAAAATCATCTCCTGATTGATTTGTAGTAGGAGTAGGAGGATCAAATTCTGCTACTATCACATTTTCTTCAACCTTGGAAGACTGTACCATTCTTTCTGACTGTTGAAATTGTTGTTGATATTGTGGTTGTTGTTGTTGTTCATCAGCTACTAGAGCAGTAGACGTGCTGACCACTCTTCCTTTCCCGTAAACTTCCTTCTGCTGAATCTGCTCCAACTCATAAGTCTTTAACACACCATAGAGCCTTTCCAAAGAAATCTCACTCAGATCTCTTGCTTCTCTTATGGCAGTGATTCTATGTTCGAGATGAGTTGGAAGTGTTAAAAGGAACTTTTTGTTGACCTCCCTGATGGAATAGTATTTACCATTAATGTTCAGGTTGTTGATCAATGCATTGTACCTTTCAAACACTTCAGTGATTCCTTCTCCTGGATTGGATTTAAAGTATTCATACTCAGAGGTTAGGATTTCTAACTTGTTCTCCCTAACTTCCTCTGTGCCTTCATTAATAACCTCAATGGTTTCCCAGATGTGTTTGGAATCTTTACAGTTCATCACATGTCTATTCATCAAGGGATCAAGGGAATCTACTAAAATTAATTGAAGGCTAGCATCCAGGGAGGCTTCTTATTTTTCAGCAGGAGAAAAATCCTCAGGATCTTTCACATAAGTTCTTGCTTTGGTAATCACCACATCATTTTCTATTACCTCCGGTTCAATAACCATCGGAATTTTAGGACCCTTCTTTAACACTTCCAGATATTTGGAATTTGCAACTTGTAAAAACAATAGCATCTTCTTCTTCCACATAACATAATTTTCTTTATCGAATAGTGGAATTTTAACGGTTCCAACTTTTTGTGTAATCATTATGAATTTTTGAGTAAATAAAAATTCAAGGAGTGAAAGAATCACAAAAGTCTAGGAGCTTGATTTGTTCGTTAATCAGAAGGCTCTGATACCAATTGTTAGGTCTCAATATGTTTGTAGAAGGGGGGTTGAATACAAATAATACCGTTTAATCGAATAAAATGCGGAATAAAAAGGTGAAACAAAATTCAAGTTAAATAAAACTATTATTAAACTTGAAAGGTGTTACAACAACGGTATCGTTTACATGGGATTAATCTCAAATCAATTATTACAAATCTAGAATAAATTTGACATGAACTTTTTCTATTTTTGCAATAAAAAGATCAAATGCTAAAAGCGATTTGAGATTAAGTTCTAGGGATTTAGATCCGCTAGATAGTTACACAAGAACAAGAAAAGGATTTCTAGTGGATTAGATTTAACAATAAATACTAGAAATAAATGATCTGTGAATTTGCAATAAGTTCTCTGCAGGTTTCTTTTGTTCTGTGTTCTGCTGAATTTGATATTCAATACTCTGCTCTTCTTTGAAAAACAGCTGTTCTGCTTTATATTGAATCCTGTGATTTTAATTGGTAAGACAATCCATTTAGCTCAGCATGATAATCCTTTGAACTGGTAAGACTTTCGGTAGGACTATCAATTGAACTGATAGGACTTTCGGCAAGACAATCTAAATGCACTAGAATGACTTTCGGTATGACTATTGATTGTCATACTGATTGTCTTGCTAATACAAATGATAGTCTTGCTGGATTAAAACAGATTTTAATCAAATAATAATTCTGAATTAATTAATCAATTAATTCAATTAATCAATAAATTAATCTTTGCAGATTTAATTTATTCTCTTAATTAAATTATATGACTTAATTAATTAATAGAGAATTAATACTAATCTTGAGCAGCAACCATTCTTCTGAAAAACTTCTGAAAACCACTGTCAATTATGAATCAATTCCACCACTTCAATGTTGACACTCGATGTATTGTCTGGTTCATGAGTGACTAACTTCTGTGACGTTTCTTCATGCCTTGACCTTGATACTCTTGATTTTCTTCAGACTAAATCCTTGTAATTAATTGATACCCTGACGAGATCTTTGTCACTTGATTACATCCACAATCTTGATTTATATCACTGAGGCTTGATCAATTTCTTGAGCTTCTTCCAGTGAATTAAGTCATCAAGTCTGTAGGAGAACAATGTTCCTTAATCCTTTGACATATGTTACTCTCAGAGATCTCTCTGACGATAGGACCACTATTTACTTGTTACATCCTTATTTGAGTTGAGTTAAATCCTCGAATAAACAAATAGGCTATGACATATGCCTTTCAGTTATGTGTAATCATAAGTTTGTGTAATCGTAGTTATAATAGGGGTAAAGGTTAGTCTAGAAGCTTATAGGCTTATAAGTTGATAAAGGGTGAATAGTAATGAGGTTAATACAATGTGTAGGTTCCGAAACGAAGGGGAAGACTCGTGCTATCAAGATCGAATAATCTTAAAACTTTTAAAGGAAAGTTTCTTACCTCTTTATTCTTATAACTGTTGCATATATACATTTCCCATGAATGCTTAGATATAACAACCCATGTCCATAATTATTTCAAATACTTCCGTTAATCACTCTTAACTTGATTTGTACTTTACCTTCAAATGTTCTTCCCTTGAATCTAATTCAATTAAGTTGATACCAAATCTTTCCCCGACATCCATGTTGTAAATCATTAAAAATAAAATAAATGTTTTCTTATCTTAGTGGATTGGACCCGGACGCAAGTCCTTTTCACGTTATTGATAGGCTCACTTATAGCCTAGGGATCCCATTATATTTGAGAACCCAACGAGGTTCGGGATTACTTCACGGCTGATCACCGGCTGTAATCCGCAGCGTCCTAAAATGATTTTGATGATTTGATATATATATCATGATTGCCCGATGCCATGATACCATATGCCATGTTTCGATTATTATGATTCTACCATGCCTTTATACTATAACATGTTACCCGATATCATTATTCCATATACCATGTTTCAATTGCTATAATTTTACCATGTCTTCATATTATAACTTCATGTTTCTTATTATCATTCTTACAAGTATCCATAACCCCTTGATTTATGAACTCGTGATTTTGAGATAATGTCTTCCATAGTAGAATGATTAGTACTTGCTGAGCGTTGTAGCTCATTTTCTTGTGTTTAACCTTGTTCTATAGCTAGCAATCATGATTCGTACCAAGCAGACCACCCGTAAGTCAACCGGTAGGAAGGCTGAAGACCATTTGAGGGCGCAGGTAGAATATATATAGTATAGGCGGGATCCGCCAGTATGTAATTGTGGTATTAGTTAGAAGGGATGTTCCAAACTCTGAACTTGTAAAGATCTTGGGATTGTTATTATTTTGTTTGGATTGTGTTAGATATATTTGTGATGTCATGTCTAATAATGATTTGTGTTTAGTTTTCAGATCTTAACTAACAAGACAAATCAGGACTTAACTGGAAATAAGTACTTATACTGAAGTCAAAGCTTAAGATATCATAACTTAAGTTATCAGAACTTAAGATATCAGAAGATATTTATCAGGAGATAATATCAGGACTTAAGAAGACGTTCAGATAAGGAAGACGGCTGATTGAAAGAAAGAAGATTAAGGCAAACACAAGAAGAGATATGCATGGAGAAGAATTCTATGAAGAATAGGAGACTTGGAGGAAAAGATAACTAATTGATATATTTTAGGATGCAGACTTATGTTCGATATCAATTAGAAGTTTATCCTGTAACTGTGTGTCTATATAAACACAACATAGGCTTTACACTATATGTGTTATCTTAATCGAGAATATTATTCATTGTAACCCTAGCAGCTCTTGTGATATTTGTTCATCACTGAGAGAGAACAGTTTCATTGTAATACTGTTTTATTAATAAGATGATTCTGTGTTTCATACTTGTGTTCTTAATTCGATTTGATTGTAGTATACACTGTATTCAACCCCCTTCTATAGTGTGTGTGACCTAACAAGTGGTATCAGAGCCAATCTGTTAACACATATACAGTAAAGATCCAAAACAATCATGTCTGAAGAAGAACAAACTCCATCCAAGCCCACCAAAACTGAAGAAACTCCAAAGATTCAAATCCATAGTCGATATGAGACTATTAGGGTTCCCATATTGAGACCTTCTAAGTATTCCATATGGAAAGAGAGGATGACTATGTTCCTGGAAGCTACAGATCCATAATACCTTGACAGAATTAATGAAGGACCACATAAGTCAACCAAGCTCTCTGTTGTAGTTGCAGATCAGCCAGCAATGACTGTACCAAAGGAGAAAAGTGAATATACAGCTGAAGATATCTCATCTATTGCCAAGGATGCAAAGGTAAGGCATTTGTTGCATAGTGCCATTGATAATATCATGTCAAACAAGGTAATTAACTGCAAGACTGGAAAGGAGATATGGGATGCCTTGGAGACAAGATGTCAGGGAACTGATTCAATTAAGAAGAACAGGAGGACTATACTCACTCAAGAGTATGAGCACTTTGACTCAAAACCTAATGAGTCATTAACTGGTTTATATGACATATTTGTCAAACTCTTGAATGACCTGTCACTGGTGGATAAGGAATATGATCTTGAAGATACTAATCTTAAATTCCTTTTAGCTCTTCCTGAAAGTTGGGATTTGAAGGCAACTACTATAAGAGACAACTATGCTCTTGATGAAACTACTCTTGATGAAATTTATGGTATGCTCAAAACTCATAAACTTGAGATGGATCAAAGAAGTAAGAGGCATGGGATAAAGTCAAGTACAGTTGCTCTTAAGGTTGAGGAGGAATCCCACAAAGTGGCTGTCTCAAAGAAAGGCAAAGGAAAGGCTCTCATCACAAAGTCTGATACTGAGTCATCAAGTTCTGATAGTGATGAGGATTCAGAAACTAAAAGTCTATCTGAGATGGATGCTGATGAAGAGATGATGAAATTGTGTGCTCTTATGGTGAAGGGAATCACAAAGATAGCTTACAGGATATTTAGAAAGGGAAAGAAGTTTTCCGGGAAAAGTGAAGTTCTGATAAGAAGGGATTCAGAAAATCTGAAGGCAAAGCAGGAAAGTCTGACAAAGGAGATTACTCAAATGTTAAATGCTACAATTGTGGTGAAAAAGTCCACATATTTCCTGATTGCAAGAAAGGAAAATGTGACAAAGGCAAGGCACTTGTCATAAAGAAGAAAAGCTAGACAGACACTTCAGATTCTAAAAATAAGGTGAATTATTCCTTGATGGCAAATGCTGATAGCAGTTCTGAAGCTGCTGAGTTAAAGGTACCTCAAACAACTTATGCTTTTCATACTGATGATATTAATGAGTTGAGATCTTATCTTAAAACAATATTCATTAGCTATAGAGATAAGACTTTAACATGTGATAGGTTAACTTCTGAAAATTTGGCTTTAACTCTGATGCAAGTTCTGATGTAAGTTCTAGTGTAAGTTCTGATGAAAAGTCTGATACTGTAAATTCTGATAAGAAAAATGTTGAGATAAACTCTGATGTTAAATCCACTGCAAATGTTAACAAACTTAATAAGGCCAAAGGATGCAAGCAAGTCTGGGTCCTTAAAACTAATCATTAGTGATCTTTGTGATTGCAGGGTAACAAGAAAAACATCCTAGTTCTGGACAGTGCATGTTCAGGACATATGACTGGAAATAAAGCCCTCATATCAGACTTTATGGAGAAAGCTGGCCCAAGAGTTTCTTATGGAGATGGAAACATGGGAAAAACTCTGGGATATGGCAATATCAATCTTGGGAATGTCATCATTGAAAAAGTAGCTTTAGTCTCAGGACTTAACATAATCTGCTAAGTGTTAGTCAAATCTATGACAGAGGTTATCATGTGGATTTCTTTGAAGAACACTGTGAAGTTGTAAGCAAATCTACAGGAAAAGTTGTTCTAAAGGGATACATGCATGGTAACATTTATGAAGCCAAGCTTTCAACAAGTTCTGATGGTCCTGCAATCTGTCTGGTAAGTAGAGCATCAATTGAAGAAAGCTGGGATTGGAACAAGAAACTCTCTCATTTAAATTTCAACAATATAAATGAACTAGTCAAGAAAGATCTTGTGAGAGGACTGCCAAAATCAGTATTTTGCTCCTGATGGCCTTTGTGATTCATGTCAAAAGGCAAAACAAAGAAAATATTCATTCAAGAGCAAGACTGAATCTTCAATTCTTGAGCTTTATCACCTACTACATGTTGATCTATTTGGTCCAGTGAATATCATGTCTATTGCAAAGATGAAATATGCTATGGTCATAGTAGATGAGGTTACCAGATACACATGGGTGTATTTCTTGCACACAAAAAGTGAAACTGCGTTTATTTTGATTGACCATGTCAAACAACTGGATAAATTGGTCAAAGACTCTGTGAAAATCATAAAAAGTGATAATGGCACTGAATTCAAGAATATGATTATGGAAGAGTTCTGTAAAGACCATGGAATAAAGCAGGAATTCTCTGCTCTTGGAACTCCACAACAAAATGGAGTTGTTGAAAGAAAGAATAGAACTCTTATTGAAGCTGCACGAACTATGCTTGATGAAGCAAAGTTACCAACCTACTTTTGGGTTGAAGCTGTGCAGACTGCTTATTTTACTCAGAATGCAACACTTATCAACAAGCATGGAAAGACACCATATGAGATGGTGAAGAAAAAAAAGCCAAATCTGAAGTACTTTCATGTATTTGGATGCAAATGTTTTGTTCTTAAGACTCATCTTGAACAGCTATCCAAATTTGATCTAAAAGCTGATGAAGGAATTTTTGTTGGATATCCACTTTCCACAAAAGGCTTCAGAGTCTACAATTTAAGAACAAGAGTTTTCATGGAATCTATCAATGTCTCTTTTGATGATAAGAAGATTATTGGACTTGAAAATTTCAATGATCATGATCAGCTGAGATTTGAAAATGAAGTTTTAAATTCTGATTCTGTAAATTCTGATAGTCTAAATCCTGATACTGCAAACTCTGATGTTATTGAAACTGTGGTGACTACGTCAAAGGAAAATGCACATGTGCAGGGGGGCTTATTGAATATCCAACCACATCTCAAGAAGCATCAGAACCTAGAACAGGCTCTTCAAGTTCTCATTCATCAAGTTCTGATGGGCCAAGTTCTGATAATTCTGGAAACTCAAATTCTGATTCATTAATTTCTGATGGGCCAAGTTTTGATAATTCTGGAAACCCAAATTCTGAAGGATCCAACTCAGAGAGCATAATTTCAGGGGGAGTATTAGAAAATGTTGATGGAGACAACATGGATCATGGGGAGCATCTAGTTCTAGAGATAACCTTCCATCTGCAAGGAAGTGGACCGAATCACATACACCTGACTTGATTATTGGAGATCCTGAAGCAGGTATTAGAACTAGAACAGCAACATCAAATGAATGTCTCTATCATTCTTTTTTTTTTCTCAGGATGAACCAAAGAAAGTGGAAGAAGCTCTTCAAGATGCTGATTGGGTGCAAGCAATGCAGGAAGAGTTAAATGAATTTAAAAGAAATAAAGTCTGGACCCTAGTACCAAGAACAAAGAACAAATCAGTTGTTGGCACAAAATGGGTGTTCAGAAACAAAATTGATAGTGATGGCATAATTACAAGGAATAAAGCAAGGTTGGTTGCAAAAGGATATTCTCAACATGAGAGAATTGATTATGATGAAACATTTGCACCAGTTGCTAGATTGGAAGCCATAAGAATATTTTTGGCTTATGCAGCTCACAAAATGTTTACAGTCTTTCAAATGGATGTAAAAAGTGCTTTTCTTAATGGAGAATTGGAAGAAGAAGTATATGTTGAACAACCTCCACGTTTTCTAGATTCAAAGTTTCCTCATCATGTTTACAGACTTGATAAAGCACTTTATGGCCTTAAGCAAGCTCCAAGAGCATGGTATGAGACATTAGCTCAGTTTCTTCTGGAAAGTGGATTTAACAGAGGGACAATTGACAAAACTTTATTCTATCTCAACCATGGAAATGACTTACTTTTGGTACGGATATATGTTGATGATATCATTATTGGTTCTACAAATGACACACTTTGTAAAAGGTTTTCCAAACTAATGCAGTCAAGATATCAAATGAGTATGATGGGAGAACTTAGTTATTTTCTGGGCCTTCAAGTCAAGAAGAATGAAGAAGGAACTTTTATTTGTCAATCTAAGTACACCAGAAATTTGTTGAAGAAATTTGGAATGCAAGACTGTTCAAGTGCATCCACTCCTATGGCCACTGCAACAAAATTGGATAAGGATATTGGTATATCAGTAGATATTACTGATTATAGAGGTATGATTGGCTCATTACTCTATCTAACAACATGTAGACCTGATATCATGTATGATACCTGTCTTTGTGCAAGATTTCAAGCAGATCCAAGAGAACCTCACTTAACAGCTGTGAAAAGAATTTTCAAGTACCTTAAGGGTACAGTTGATCTGGGATTGTGGTATCCTAGGGAATCAGACTTTAAGCTAATAGGTTACTCAGATACAGATTTTGCAGGGTGCAAAATTGACAGGAAAAGCACAAGTGGAAGCTGCCAATTTCTTGGAGGCAGATTAGTTTCTTGGTTTAACAAGAAACAAAAGTCAATTTCCACATCAACTGCATAGGTAGAGTACATTGCTGCAGGAAGCTGTTGTGCACAGATTCTTTGGATGAAGAATCAGTTACTGGATTATAGGTTAGAATTTTCTAAAATTCCTATTTACTGTGATAATCAAAGTGCTATTTCTATGACAGGTAATCCAGTTCAACACTCAATGACAAAGCACATCAGCATTAGGTACCACTTCATAAGGGAGCATGTGATGGAAGGTACAGTGGAATTGCATTTTGTTCCAACAGATCAACAACTAGCAGATATCTTCACAAAACCACTATGTGAAGATACTTTTACAAGATTCGTAAATGAACTTGGAATGGTTTCAGGTTCTTTCTCTAAATCTGTTTAGTTTATGTTCTGATACATCAGACTTTATGATCAGTATTTATAGATATTACTCTTTTGATATAATATGTGCTTAAATTGAAATTTACCTAAGTGCTGATTGTTGTCTGATTTAAATTTCTAAACTCTGATAGTGATATGAATATTTCTGTGACTATTCAATCCAATGAGGATAACTTTGCAAGATGCTGACCTAGTAGTCTCTAATATACTAATGATCCCATATTTGAAGTAATTGTTTATGTGGAAATCTTTTAACACAAGCAAATTCTGATATTGAGCTTGGTTAGGTTTACTTTGTGTATCTTATTACTAAGTCAAAAACTAGAATAGTGCTTCTTATCTGTTAAGTCCTGATGTTGGTAAATCTTATGGATGTACTAAGTGCTGATAAGCCTCACTTATTAGAAGAAAAAGTAAAGAAAAGAAATAAATATCAGGTACTCCTTTGAGATCTAGAGAAAAATGTATGTGGAAGGGAAGCCCCAAGTGCAATGCTGGTATTAAGTAATATGCATTAGAAAAGCAAAATAAAATTTTCTTGGTGACTTTTCACATTCTATGATTACTGGAGAAATACTCCGATAAGAGCATAAATTCTGATAAGCAGTCGTGACTCACTTACACTGAGAAGCCACTGTAAAAAGGAATTTCAAAAGATGCATAAAATGAGCACAAAACAGTTGAGGTGGACTCATGCATGAACTCATTCTATAGTAGACTTCAGACAAATAACAAATTTTAAGCAAAGTTCTTAGTTATGCCTTATTTCTAAGATGTACTGAAGTGAATCAGACTTTACTCTTTGTCTGATATTTAGCTTAATTCACACACTTACACTCCATATGAATGATGAAAATTACTGTGATGACTAATGTTATTTTGATGAACAGTTTAAAGTGTCAGTTGCATAAATTTTGAGGACAAAATATGATGGAAGTTATGATGATTAAGTTCTGTTGAAACCATATCAGTATTTGTGTGAAGAATTACAGAAATAAACATTCACTTTTTGAGTAAAGGATCCATATTGTGATGATTTTTAAATTCTGATAATAATTAAGTTCTGATGCTTACGTAGCAGTATTTATTTACTTGATTTATTTTTAGTCAATACTTCAACGGTTATATTTTATCAGAATATTGGTTTAAGTGAGATAAAGACAATAATAATCATTTGTTTAGTGGGAACAGTTTTTTTTTGAAAAACTGCATATGCATAGTAATCATTACTTATTTCCCGTGCCCATTAACTTTTGTCTTAACTGCTGCATGCCTGACAGGTGTAATGACTGTTCCACTTCTCAATAAATGTTGTCACGTGGGGTGTCTATGTAAAAGAGATAAAAGATTTTCAAATCTTTTATTTACATTTCTATTCTATTTATTCTCTCTTTTTCTTATTCTCTCATATTTTTTGATGGTTTACTATACAGACATTTTCTCAAACACTTTTCAGGCATTCTAACTTCTCACCTATTTTCAATGGAACCTAAGGATATAATCTTTAATGGAGCAAAGTTCATCCCCAACAACTATGATGCCATTCTCACTAAGAGTGAAGCTCCTTCGGAACTTTGTTTTATTCAGGATTTCTTATCTCATAGTGAAATTGGGTTCGCATTGACACAGCCATCCAGTATATCAGGAACTCAAGTTCTGACATTTTGGCGTACTGGACATTATGATGATGGTGGTAAGCATGGGACTCCAAGCATCGTATTTACAGCAAATGAGGTTGAGTATGTTGTTACTCCGTGAGCAGTTCGAAAAGCTCTACACCTACCTGAATCCTGTCAATTCAGTTCTGCTGTGGAGGAGCCCTTGCTACAGCAAATGATGGCTAATCTTGGATATGAAAAGAGATTGGCTAAGATGGGTCAACTCAAACACCCATATATTCGAAGGGAATGGAGCTTCTTCTTCGATTGCATCACGAAGACGTTTTCCAATAAATGCTCAAATTTTGATGCCATTCCCATTCTGACACAACAAATTGGGTATGCACTCCTAAACCATACTCATTTTGATTATGCAAAGACTGTGTTATGTTTTTTAGGAGATAGAATGAAAGAGGACAGGAATGTAGTTTAGTTTGCTAAGTTCTGTCAGTTAATTTACAATTACTGTACATCAGATGAACCACAACTAGCAGGTGAAATCATAGAACCTTTTAGGTTAGCAAAACGAGCTTTTACTGATCTTTTATCTACTGACAACAAGAAGGGAGTTTTGAGACCCCTTAGCATTCATTTATCAGTAAAGCAAGCTCTTGTAAATGCTGATGCTGCTACATATTCATTGCTATATCCTGATATCCAACCTACCAACATACAACAACCAGCAACACCTACTCCTGTCACTCCACAACACTTACATCAGAACATGCCAATCAACCATCAGCACCTACAGTGCAGCCTTCTTCTTCTAGAGCAAAGAGGACTAAGATAGTACATCAGCCACAGCAGAAAAGAAGGAGGATGATTCTGAGAGATGAATCAGAAGATGAGGCACAGGTTCAACCATCAAAACCTATTATTGAAGCAGCTGAGGAAGTGTCTCCTCAGAAGACAAAGGAAACTGGGAGTTCTAGGCCCCTCAAAAGGCTTAGAAAGGTAAATCTGATGACAAAGCTCCCAACGTCTCTCCACCCTTGAAGAGATGGAAGAAACAAAGAGCTCATAGGGACATAGTTGAGTCAGATTCAGAGGATGTGGAAGCAGCAGCTAAGTAAGGGGATCAGGAATCTCTGATCCCAAAGGAGCCAATTGTGATTGAATCCCTTCCATCTACACAACCAGAATTTGCTGAAGCCACTGCATCTACACCTCCACTGTCACCAATTCAAGCTGAAGAAACTGCTCAAGACGGAGTGCTTACACCTCCTGTGTCTCCTATCATTGAACAAGTACATACAGATGCACCAGGTATAAGTGTTGAAATAGACATTCACAACCTGAATGTGCCTGAGGTTCTGTACTTAGAAGCTCCAACCATTCTTCAACATACTCCACCAACAACACCAATTTTAGATGCTGATTTCAATGCAGATATTCCTACAACACCTCTTCTGAATCTAGATGATGAAGATCAGATATTAGGTGAGCATCAGAATTTGGATGTTGATCAGAACTTAGAGGATGATTTTGAAACCTCTATAGCCTCACACACTATCATTTTATCAGAGGAAGTTGATTCTGCAAGCTCTGTAAGTTCTGATGCTGCAAATGCTGACAATACTGGTGAAGTTGCTATAAATATATATGCTAATGTAGATGGTCCTTCAAGACATGCACCTCAACAAGTCTAGGCAAAGCTGATCTAATCAAGAACTTTGTTAGAGAGGATGCACCAGTACCTTGGAGTGAAACTCCAAGAGGACAAGAATGGATCAAGGAGTGGAACAAAGTTGATTTTGTTCCTACTGCAAATATTCTTGCTGAGCATCTGGCTAAAGCTGATGAGATGCTGGTGAATGATGATTTCAAAGCACAGCTCAGAGTTACTGCATTGAGTACAAGGCACCTTCAAGGTCAATAATCAATAACTCAAGCCAAGGTGAACAAAATTCAAGAAATCCTGATTCAGCAAGACATGAATGTCAAATTGGAAAGGAACAGGTTTTTAAGCTAGCCTTTGACCGCATTGGGTATATAGAAAAGACTCAAGAAAAGCAGCAAGCTCAAATATCTGATATTTTAAAGAATCAAGCTGCTCAACAAGATCAACTCAATGAAATCCAAAACTCTGTGGAATTGCTTGTCTCTCTCCAACTACCTGAAGATGCCAAAAAGGGGGAGAAAGTGATTAAGTCCAAATGCAAAATTGATCAACCACTGAAGGGTAAGGATGATGATAATGAAGACCAGGGAAACTATGAAAGGGGTAGAGGTCATGGTCAAGGCAAAGGCTCTTCATCTAGGAAAGCAGGAACTTCTACACAGAGATCAAGCTCTGATGATGATAGAAGAATAAGTTCTGATGAGCAAGTTCCGACTAAGCCTGATGTTCTGTTACAAGGTGAAAGTCAAGAATCACAGAAGTTTATGCAGACACTGAAGCTTAAGGGGAAGGAAACATCAGTCTACTATGAAGACCCCAAGTTACAGAAGCTGGATGAAGAAATTTCAAAAAGACTATTTCTCAAAGACAATCCAGGAATGGACCTTGAAAGTCTGAAGGAAGAAGAAGCCAGACTTAAAGCAGAAAATGTCAAATCCAAGTCTAAAGCTTCTATTACAGCAAAGAAACCTCCATAACCTAAGGGCTTTGTGATTAAAGAGAAGATAAACTCTGAGGCAACCAAATCTGAATCCAAAGCCAAATCACAAGTAGAGGTAGATCCAAGGTTCAAGGGTAAAGCTAAAGTTGATGAAACCTGTAAAGATATATGCCAATCATGGATCTGGAAGCAAAAT
The DNA here is from genome assembly GCF_009905375.1 of Apium graveolens. Classification (NCBI taxonomy): domain Eukaryota; kingdom Viridiplantae; phylum Streptophyta; class Magnoliopsida; order Apiales; family Apiaceae; genus Apium; species Apium graveolens. The sequence goes on along the minus strand of NC_133650.1, from coordinate 26,108,260 downwards.
CTGATGAAGATAATAGTCTGATTTTGAAAAAGAAGAATATTCAAACAACCTCTGACAGAGCTTATGTTGTTCAAGATCAGGTGTTGGTAAATTCTAATATTACAATGAAGCAAGTAACCTCTGACAGAGCTCAAGTTGTCTTGATATCAGAAGATAAAGAAAAGGAAACCTCTGACATTGCTCATGTTAAACCTTCAAAAATTCTACTATCTGGGTTTACTAAAGCTCAACAATCTACACAACTTTTGAAGACTACATCAAGTGGTTTTGAAGCAAGAGTTATTCGAGGAAAGGAAGCTAGAGACAAATCAGGATTGGGTAGTTCTAAAGAAAAGAGAGTAAATAATACTACCTCTGATCCAACTTCTTTGAGTGAACCAGGAGTAGGAACAACTCCTGAAAGATTGAATCAACTAGAGTCTGTACAAATGGTCTACCACTCTGTATTGAAAGAAGATATCATGTTATATTTTATGACAGATGGGAGGGTATTCCAGATTAGAAAGAATGTTATTCGTTTGAAGTACTTTGAAGAATTGCAACATGTGCTATTTCTACTTCAAGTGAAAAACAGATCAACAGATGGTGCTGCCAGTTACTTAAAATCTAATATTCAAAGGCAGAAGAAACTTTACTCTGTAAAGTCTGACAGACCATATTATCCTATGTACAGATCTCACAATGGTGATATAGTTGACATGAAGCCTAATACCGCCAAAATCACTACATTTCTTGGTATTAAAGGTCTTGAATTCAATCTAGAGTTTGATAAAGCCTATGTCATCAGACTGGATCAGGATATAAGGAAAGCAAAAATAAATGATCTCAGGGCTGCTATCTTTCATACAGGAGAAGATACAGTTGAACTTAAAGATACCAAAAGGAGGATGCAAAATGAACTTGAATATGCTGAGAGAACTCTTTTGAAGAACTATCTGAGAACAACTCCTGACATTAAAGAGATCACACACTGAAGCCAAATCAAGGACTACAACTGTTAAATTCTGAAGGATATAGGCTAAAGCTGATATCAGACTTTAAGGATGGTACAAGCTACAAGGACTGTGAGTTGTAGTTATCTAGTCAAATTCTTATATGCATTTGTACTTAATGTTTTTGGCATCATCAAATATCTATTGAACTTGTATATTATGCTAATTTACAAGTTGGGGGAGATTGTTAGATATATTTGTGATGTCATGTCTAATAATGATTTGTGTTTAGTTTTCAGATCTTAACTAGCAGGACAAATAAGGACTTAACTGGAAATCAGTACTTACATTGAAGTCAGAGCTTAAGATATCAGAACTTAAGATATCAGAAGATATTTATCAGGAGATAATATCAGGACTTAAGAAGACGTTCAGATAAGGAAGGCGGTTGATTGAAGGAAAGAAGATTAAGGCAAACACAAGAAGAGATATGCATGGAGAAGAATTCTATGAAGAATAGAAGACTTAGAGAAAAAGATAACTAATTGATATATTTTAGGATGCAGACTTATGTTTGATATCAATTAGAAGTTTATCTTTTAACTGTGTGTCTATATAAACACAATATAGGGTTTACACTATATGTGTTATCTTATTCGAGAATATTATTCATTGTAACCCTAGAAGCTCTCGTGATATTTGTTCATCACTGAGAGAGAACGGTTTCATTGTAATACTATTTTATTAATAAGTTTATTCTGTGTTTCATACTTGTGTTCTTAATTCGATTCGATTATAGTATATACTGTATTCAACCCCCTTCTACAGTGTGTGTGTCCTAACAGGTTGTATTAGATCATTATCGTCCTTTGGACTGATAAGTTTGTATTAATTATGGTTCTCTTTTATTCAGTATCTGTGGTAGTTTGGGGTGTGACAGTTTTTGGTATCAGAGCCTAAGTTTAGAGTCCCTAGATAGCCCAATTAGAACCATCAGAAGTATGAGTATATATTATTATTATCAGGAGTGCTAATACGCGACCTTCTAATAAATCGTATCTGACCTTTGTATATATATTACTTGGCAGCAACATGCGCATTCAATATCTTCGACCCCGCAGAACGCCACAATTCCTTTTTCTGTCTATGCTGACTTAAGGATGCACCATGATACTCTCCAAGGAAAGTATGTGAGGCTGATGGAATGTCTTAAGGAGCTCTATGCCAGTAAGAAAGTGATGGGTGATGGACCTAAGGGGAAAACCATTTTAAGGCTTGAGTCACTGATCCAGGTAGCCACATCAAGATTGGATGAAATGCCCGTGCATCACGACCGGACCAGTCAGATTACTGTGCAGATGATAGTGGATGATCTTGGGAGTGTGGTTAAGATGCTACGTGAGGACACTACCCCTGATATTGCAAGGATTCGTTTGGAGGGTCTGAGGAGGAGGAGTCCGAGGAGGAGGCTTAGGACGAGCTCTAGGAGACTTGACCTTTATTTACTTGGATTAGGCTACTCCATTTATCACCATGTTATTTTTTTTCCATTTCTAGACTCTCGTACTGTTTTAATTCGGATCCGTAATTGTATTTGTACCTTATGATTCGTACCTTTCAACTTGAACCATGTAAAATTCAGTTATGCACTTTCTTTGATTCTTATAATTGCTCCTTTAAAATTTCTTGCTTGTCACCATGCATCACCTTTATTGTTTGAATGCTGGATACCATGATGACTGCAAAATATTACCCTAATTCTGTATCACTCAAACTGTATAACTCTTATTTCAAAAAATGGCACCTAGAAGAGCCCGAGGAAGACCTACAAATAACCAAGAAAATGACGGAGAAAACCAAAACCCTGATATAGCACAACTTGTATAGTTGGTACGTCAACAAACTGCTACCATAGCCCAACAACAACTACTTCTTCAACAAATGCAACCCCCTCAACCATCCCCAGAAGGTGTCACTACTATCAAAACATTCCAATCTGTAAAACCTCCAGAATTCAAAGGAACATAAGACCCGGTAGAAGCTCATGCTTGGCTTTAGGAAATAGAAAAGGCCTTTTCCTTAACAAATGTTTGAGATAATCAAAAGGTGGAGTATGCCACTTACTTTCTTAAAGGTGAATCAAACTATTGGTGGGAGTCGGCAAAAGCTTTAGAAGCTACTGAAGTTATTACTTGGGATAGGTTCAATAGGATGTTTTTGGATAAGTATTTTCCTCGCTATATGCAAACACAAATGGAGATGAAATTCTTTGAGTTGAAGCAAGACAACATGATAGTCGGTGAATATGAGAAGAAGTTTACAGAACTTTCTAGGTTTATGGGGGAGTATGTTGATTTTGAAGAGAAAAGGGCAAAAAGGTTCCAGCAGGGATTGAAGCCTTGGTCAAGGAGTCGTGTGGCAGCTTTGAGTTGACCACCTATGCTGAAGTGGTTCAGAAGGCAATGGTAATTGAAGGAGAGAGTGAGCAAAACCAAAAGGAGAAATCCAACAAGAAAAGAAGAATTGAAACAGGAGAAGAAGGCACAAGTCACAAAGGCCAGAATTAGAGAATTAATCAAAGGTTTAATCCTCTGAGTGGACCCGGAAACTTTAAGAAGAAAAAATTTGGGAATAAATCACAAGAAATAAGATCTCAATCAACCAGTGGACAGAAACCCCCGCAAGGATCAATTCTGGAATGTAATATTTGTAATAGGCAACATACGGGGATCTGCAATAAGGCGAATATAGTTTTTTTCAAGTTTCATACAAAGTGCTATTATGCTCATGAATGTAAGAATCAGAAGGCCAACATCATGTGTTATAAGTGTGGGAAACTAGAGAAACCAGGACATATCTCACGAGAATGCAAAGGTGTGGGTAATAACTAATTGATGCAACTGACTATTGTACCCTACCTTGTAAATCAAGTAACTCCTATGCCAACTGTAATAACCCCAATTTTTGGAATTTTTGAAACCCTTATGAATAGTGTTTTTACTGATTATGCTGAATAAGAAAACTTTTAATGCCACACTTTGTAGAGGTTCTTTTATTGATATTCTGAGATCTTATTAGTACTCTATATGGTATATAAGTGTATGTAAATATCGTCAGAATCCAAATTCAAATACTTTGATTTTTCCCGAAAATCCACCAGATACAGAAAGAATTGAGTATAAGGTAACATGATTAAAAGTATTTTAATTCAAGGATTATAAGAAAGGATCATAAAAGGAATATAATGTATTGAGAAAGGTTAAGGGAACCCAAGTAATAAGATCCTGGGTATGATCCCTCAAACGATAAACGAAAATGAAAGTTAAGCGAACCGTATAACAGATCAGCGGTCATTAGCCAAGTAATTAGGAGCTAATCAAAGAGGTTAGTGATGATGATGTCATCACACCAACAAGAAGAGGACAAGTGTGGGAAGATGACATAGGAGGATGACATAAGCATGACCAAAAGGGAAGGAAGTGTTGGTTGATTATAAACCACACAAAATTTACCATGGTTAAAAGGTAATTAATCGAAACAAAAGTAAAACAACCAACAAAACAAATCACAAACCACAAAAACACATTTTCTCCACCTTTCCAAGCAAGAAGCTCTCGGCTTCTTCACTTTTTCAACAACAAGAAATTCAAAATCCAAGATCCAAGCATTGTTAAATTGCAAGGTAATTATCCAAGGTTCCTTATGATTAGTTACGGCTATCCTAGGAGTTTAAGCTCCAAATTCCTTCACAATATCTATCAATAAATCATTTAAGAAGAGAGTGAACAGTATTTTCAAGAAATTTAAATTGTTTGATCTTGTGTTTTTTATTAGATTAAGCTTTGGTAAGGACTTTCAAGGGTGATTCCAAGCTCCTTAGTTACTTTTACTCACCAAGGAAGGTATAGTCTCATACCCTAGCCCTACTTTTGTATATTTAGAGTTTTTATGCTTGGTTTAGTTCTTGGGAAGTATGATTCAGGTATATTTAGAGTTGGGCTGGATTTATAATGAGTTTGGAGTTGTAAATCTTGATTATTGGTTAATGAATTTAAGTATAGCTTTAGTTCATGTTTAGGGGTAGTATAAATTGGTAAATCTTGATATGTTGGGACTGTTGTAATGAAGTATGGATGGAGTTTGGTTGTATTGGTGGTTATGGGTTGATTTGTGGTTGATTGTGGATTGATTTGGAGTTGTACAAATTTGGTAATCACGTAAATATAGCCGTCGTAATGCCCGATTTACCTTAGACTGCTTTTGTTCTTAACATCTAGACCCGTGAACTCACTGTAAGGTTTTGACCATTGATATATTTGGATAGTTCATGTTACGAGCTTCATTTTGATATGTGGTTCGCTTGAATCCGATGTACGGTTTAGGAGAAACGACCGTTTTAAGTAACGGCATTTCGTGACCGAACCATTACCCTTCGCCTTACTTTGAAACATTGGTTAAGGCCCTTATATGACTAATTGGATTATGAAATAATTATGTAAGGTGGGTTAGACAGTTGGTAGGGTACTCGTGAAAAAAATCGCCTTAAAACTCATAATGGTTAATTTATTAAAAATGGTGGAGCCGAGGGTACTCGAGCGACTTAAGTGAATCGTTAAGCGCAAAAGCGAACGTTAAGGTCTAATTGGTTAAGGTATAGATTCATAAGCGACTTTGGTTTAATTCTAACTTATATGTTGTTTATAGGTTACCAGACTCGTCCCAAGCCATTTATCACCCCCGGTCGCTCAGGAAAGTTTTCTACCCGTTATATTGTTGTTGTGATGTATATATGTATATGCATTATCTTGTGATAGATGCATGATGGTTAATTAGCAAATCTTGCGATATATTGGAGCATGCTGATATGGAATATATGCATGTCTATTTCGTAATCTTGATATCTATCTGTTGATTCTGATGCTTATAGTTGCATAATACTTATGCTAGAGATAAGCAGTAGTTGCGTATACCCTTAGTATAGGGGACCCAAAGGTGGATATTTTCTAAAACCGGGAGTCGATGTTCCCGAGTATATTATATATATTTATATATATATTGACATAGTTTTCAAAACTATTAATCGAATAAGGCTTATTCGATAACTTTATTCTATGTAATGAATATTATTTTGAATATTCATTCGAGGACTTATGACTCCGTTTATTTTATTTAATGAATATTACTTTGAATATTCATTCGAGGACTTATGACTCCGTTTATTTTATTTAATGAATATTACTTTGAATATTCATTCGAGGACTTATGACTCTGTTTATTTCATTTAATGAATATTACTTTGAATATTCATTCGAGAACTTATGACTCCGTTTATTTTATTTAATGAATATTACTTTGAATATTCATTCGAGGACTTACGACTCTATTTATTCTATTTAATGAATATTATTTTGAATATTCATTCGAGGACTTATGACTCCGCTTATTCACTAAATAATATTCTTTATTTTATTAAAGAATAATGTTTCGATAATCAAACTTATTTTCGATTATCCAAATAAAGATCATATTTTCGTATAAGTATATCTTTGGTTATTTAATATCCAGTATGAGTTTTAAAACTTCTACTTCAATTATTTTTATAAAGATTATTCTTTATGGGAATATTATTTAAATAATAATATTCTGATATTTTCTAAATATATTGAGACTGATTTATTTTATTAAATCAACATTACTCCAAACATTCTTAAACATGTTTTCGAGTCTTCAAAATGATTTTAAAAGTTAGAGCGGATCCCAAAACTCATTTTTATATTTAAGATCTTCCTTTCAAAGGGGATTTGAATACTCGCTCAAAACCTGAGGGATCCGGCTCTGAGGGGTACGGTCTATCAAAGTGTAAGTGGCTGGTGGCAGTCCATAAACGCGTAAGAGGCCGAGTGGCGGTCCAGCACAAGGTCCTAATGAGGACAGGGTTATGACCGGTGGGGGATTCATCCATCTATTAGTAGAAAAGGTTACTTATTGGTATCTTTTCCTGATCAGCAAGATATCGAGTTTATGCCAAAATTCTTTTCTTTCCAAAATTCATAGGATATTACAAACTCTGTACACACTTTACATAACAGAGGTTTCCAGGAAATGTATAAGAGATATATATATGTGGATATATATATCAGGACTTAATGAAGTACCTCGTAACTTCATTTCATTCAATAATATTTCAAAGATTTAATCTATTCAAGTCTTAACTTGTGGTCTCATCTATGTGATGAACTTTCGAAACTGTTTATACCTTGAACGGTGGTGGTTCAAGTAGTATTCGGAAAAGATATAAGTATATTGGAGTATCTTGGAACTTCATCTTTTCAACTTATATCCAGTTAATGATTATCTTATGAATGACAAAGATTTTCAGAAAAATGTTGAGACAAGGTTAGATATATGAGATCACCTTGCAATGATATTTTTATACAGTTATAAACTGGAACTCTGTGTATATTATACATAGAGGATTTCAAAGATTGTGAAAAGTATATATGTATATATATACTGAATATTTTGCGACTTAGTCGCGTTAAGATATCAGCTTGGTTCATTTCTTCTTGACCAAGACTTTCATGAGTACTATGAGAATGCTCATATATTGTTAATTATTATACATATTATTTCGGTGGGCTTGTTTCTCACCCTTGCTTTCTTCTTTCATCACACAACAACAGATAGAAAAGATGAACATGACCAAGCTTCCAATTCGCAAGCGGTTAGGAAACGTTCCGCAGTTTCTTGTAGGCATTGATGCCGTTGTAGCTGAGGTAGGAACTACCAATAGGCTAGGCTTTCAACTTTTGTTATACCAGATTTATGTATATTTATGAATTTTAATAATGGCAAAGAATATGTAAATTTATTCAGAAACCCTTTTAAGGTGTAATGACATATAATTTTGGAATAAAATGACTCGTGTTATTTTTGGATATTCATCTCTGAGACTATAACTTGTGGTGTGTGTGTTTATTTTGGGGTCACAGTACGGAGTAGTTGATTATTTATTAAGATTGGGTGTTATTAAAGGAAATGGAACTCGTCACAACCCGGATCCCCGACCCCGAATTTGGGGGTGTTACAGAAATGGTATCAGAGCTAAGCGTTATAAACCTCAGAGATGATGTGGCGTTAAGATAATAAGTTCACTAAGACAATAAGAACTCTTGCCAAGTTCATAGTCGGGCTACCTAACGTAGTACTGACAGTTAAAACCCTTATGGGAACCCTTATAAATATCGTGATAGTAACATAGTCGTTATCATATAGGGCAACGGGGCACCGAACCCTGAGGTTCAGGAGCATCAGCATGAGGATGTTTTATTACATGTTGGAGATCAAATTGTGAATCCGATAGAGTACCCTAGCGAGGGACCAGATGAGATTCATGTTGGGAATGTTGCAGTTGAGGATGTTATCCCAGAAGGGATTGCTGCTGAGGAGGATCTCGTGGAGGGTCCTGACGAGAATAAAGAGAGGACTGTTGAGGAATTGATGACCGTAGTCAGGGCGACTACCAGATCTAGAATGGCCACGAGGGTGGCACTAGAGGATGAAGAGTTACCAAAGGCACAGAGGATAATGAGGGCAGAAGAAGTAGGGCCTTCCACGACACCGGTTATACCAGTATCAGACCCTCTTCCAGAGGTTCCTGTAGACATCCATGAGGTTCCACCAATTCTTGTTCCCTCCCCTGTACAGAGCCCTGCACCTACTGAGGAAATGCCACCTTTATCTCCTGCACCATTGTCACCTGATACCGTGCTTGGTTATCCATTTGGATCTCCTGGGTCTGCACCACCTGCACCCCACGGACTGCTAGATGCTACCACTCAGGCTTCTCTTATCGCCGATTATCATTTGACTTTGGCTGGCCTGTCTGAGGCCCGTAATGTTAGGGGTGATCTATTGGATCGACTTACTGCACCAAGGATTGAGGGCGGGGTACTTCCGGCAGGATTAGCTTATAGCATGGACAGGATTGAGGCTACCACCCGAATTACAGCTAGAGGCCATCTTGAGGGTCAGGTTTATCCAGCTCTACTTGCGACTATCTTAGACCTCATCACCTCTGTGATGGAGCAGGTTAGGGATGTCGTGCGTGCCCGCATTTCTTGATCCATAGTAGTGTGCAGGGTCTGGGCAATCAGACAAGGATTACATGCAGCACCACTTTTGGAGGATTAGCCTAAGTTATGAATGATTAGTTTTAATGACTAGATGATTATCTATGGTAGTACTTTTGGGATAGAAGCGATCAGACCAAATGATGTAATTCTCTTTAATGTGTTTAGTTGTTGTACCCTTGAACAAATGGTTATGTATATATTCGTTCCTTTCAGTTCAGATCCGTTTGTTTGTGATAAGTTCATATTGTTCATTGCACTATCAACACTTAAGAGTGTCATGAAGTTTATACAACTTGAGAATTCATAATTTGCAATCATGTAAGGACTAAACGAGGAAAAGACTTAAGCAAAGTAAGTAAGACAAATATCCAGAGATTCTAAAAAATTTTCCAGGAATTATGCCCCCACGAGGAATAAGATTAGGGGCAAACCTTGAATGTGATAATCAGGGAGGTCGCAATTAAGATATAAGGAGCCCAGAACATAATGAAGTGGAAAACAAGGATTTTAACGTATAAGATAACCCCTAGTATGGGAGAAGGATGAAACATTTCATACTAAGGAAACAGAAAGTCGAGTAAGGAAAGGAGACCCGAGACGGTATTCCTATACGATAATTTATGGACCTTTCTAGACAGAACTTAGACTATTATCCCCAACCACCACCCTGAGGAAACAATGCAGTGAGAAATTCTTTCAGGACCTTTAAGTCGCTAAGCTCTCAGAGTTCCAAGGAACAAGCTGACCCAGTCGAGGCAAGAGCCTGGCTAAAGGAAATATATGAATCATTTGAGATTCTAAATGATTGACGAATCACAAAAGACTGTTTTTGTCACTTACCCTCCTAAGAGAGAGGCCACCCGCTGGTAAATGACAAAGAAAGGCACAGAGCTAGAGGTTATAATAAACTGATTAAAGTTCAGTGAATTGTTTTCGGGAAAGTAATTCCCAAGGTTATAGAGATAGTGTACAAGCTTTAGAGCCAGAACAAAGGCGGACGAGTATGATGAGTTATGAATCTAAGTTGTAAAAGTTGTCAAGATTCGTCTGGAGGACAAGAATCCTAGAACGACGTGATGTTTGAAATCAATGCTTATGTTGTGTTGGTTCATGAAATGGTTGTAATAGAAATGAAAATAAAAGAAACTGAAGTGAAAAGGAATATAAAGGCAATAAAGTTTGAGGAATGATAAGGGAGTTGGGTATGAGGAAACCCTAAAGACTCATAGAAATAGAAATAGAAAAATATGTAATCGTCGGGATGAGGGTGATTCACCATGAGTTAAAGTTGATGGTTTAAGGCATAAGTGATATGTATATTGTATCCCCTTTAAGTTGGGAGTATTGAAAGACACTTCACGATAGATCGATGGGCTAATAAGAAAACACGGATGGACTGAGGAGATAGGATAACAAGATATTAAGAAAATGGGATGAAGGAAGTGACCTTCAAGAATGTGAAGTATATGTAAGACCGGTGGCATGATACCCAGAAAGTGAGACGTCAGGTATGAAAGATATCCCAACATTGAGATGACTGTTGAGATAAACAACAAAAGTAAATGAGGAGTTATTAAGAAGAAGTTCACGTTGAACACGACCAATATCTTCCAGAACATCCATGTTGTCATTACCAAATTAGGAAAGAAAAGCGGGTAACCATTGTTATCTTTTGAAGGCCATATGGGTTGACCTCAGTTTGAATAAAGATGTTATTGTGAAATTGGTATAGACTATCTGGGTGGGAATGATTGAATAAGATAATCTATCAGGGACATATGACTTGATTTATCTATGGAAGGATGCAAGTACCTTTTTAAAGGTGGAATTAAGGATATAACTTCGATAACTTGAGATGAACCATAGGGGAATGCATGAAGGTTGGCATTTCACCCTTAATATGGACAGTATGAGTTTTGACAGTATGAATTGGAAAGGATTAAGGTAACAACAACCTTTAAGGATCAGTGGAGAAATTTTTCAGAAGTGTATAAACAATGGTTCTAGTATTAGTAAATGATATTTTGATATGCCCTGTATCTAGGAAATACAGGAGGAATGATTTAAGGATAACCTTAGAGGTTTTATAAAAAGAAAGGTAATATTCGAAGTTCTCAAGAATATAAATTTGATAAAGGAAAAATGGCGTAATTATAATAATGCCAGGTGGGCACGTGTTAAACCATAAGAAGTATAGATTGAACCAATGAAGGTCAGAATTGTTAAAGCAAGAAGGGCCCAAGATAAAAGACGTCCTAAGTACGATCGAGAGTCATCCATGATAATGTTTACATTTGAAGACTAAGGCAGTGACTTATGGAAAAATGGTGATTTTTTTTTATCACAAGGACTTAAGAATAGCATTTTTACATAAGCAGTGATTTGAAATGAGGTAGAAAATTTAGTGAAGGTGGTTAAAATGACATTGATTATAAGGAAGTATTACTATCAGGAAAGGCCAAAGAGGTGGCTGACGCTTTAAGTGTAAGAAGACAATTATCGGCGCTCGTGCCAGAGGAATACAGTGATGATGGTTGAAGCCGTGAAGGTTATATTATGGTTTGGAAGATTGACATTCCTTCTGATGGTTGTGCAATACCCAACCATAATAGTAGTTTGGTAAAGATTTAATTCATGTAATCACCGTGAGCGGGCTATCTATCTTAGAAGGTCCTATCTTGAGAATAATCCAGGACCATGTTTCATAAAGGACTAAATAAACCTTTGAGTTAAGTCTTCTATTGAAGGCATATGATTAAGAATGGTATTAACCTGCTATCGTTGCTTTGATTGAAACTCTTCTGCAATTTTATCTGCTTCATGTCATGAAAGTACGTCAGGATCTGGAGTGTTCTTCATGAATTATGAATGGTAATTATGTTAACTCCTTAGAAGAATTTGATACGACAGGTATGGACTCCGCATGGTTAGCTATTAAGATTCCAAGGAAAACGAATGACGACAGTAGGTCAGTGGTGAACCATAGTAATGCAGCAATGATTCTGCGAGTAATGAGTCGATTACAATCGTAAGAGTTGTATTAGAATGGATGTTGAGATTGAGTGCCACTATTCGGGTCGTGGTGATGTATAAGTTATCGTTGATAGACTAAAGTTATCGTTGATAGACTAATTAAGTCGATTATCTACCTATAGAATAGTTATTCCTTCTTATGAATAGAGTGCCGTATTACTATACGAGGAAGGTTGCAGTGCAAGCATAGAATTCTAGTAACGATGATGTCTAGAATGAAATCCCAGATTCGATTTTCGCTGTCGAGGGAATTTCAACGGTGATTGTTTATAAGCTCGAGCAAGAGCATGGGTCCATAGAATGATGGACAGAATAGAAAATATTTAGGCATATGAAATGCGATGCTATTATACTTGATGTTGATTTATATACATATATGTTTTGTTCTCCTATGATAAACCTCTATAGTTCAGAGGTAGATTCCAAGCCAGATATTTTGTGGCAGTATATTTTTTTATATATATACAATTCTCTTCAATTCGATATTTTCTCTCCTTTTCATTTCATGTAAGCTGAGAAGAACAACCCTTCCAGAAATGGAGGTATTGCCGAATGACTATCTATCTGTGTGATAGAAGCCTAGTAGGATACCACATGTTGTATAATTGCTTGTCAAGTACTGAAGGCTGGCCACCTTCTGTTCTAACTATGCAATAGAACAAGTGTTCATGATCATAGTGATCTCTCAATAAATTCTTTTACTTCTACACGAAGGACCAAGCTTTCGAAGATGGAGGCAACTAGAGATGAAGTGGTACCAAGTACGGTGGTATTCCCAATCTAACACGGTTCGTGATACTAAGGTTGACGTGATTATTAAAAGGTTATAAAACTCTAGCGAGTAAAGGTATATCTAGAATGGTATTCTGTACGGAAGATAGTAACACTTACGAACAAGAAAAGAAGGAGTATTGAGAAGCAAAAGCTATAATGCTAGAAGCTATGATGAGGGTCTGTGCAATAAACTTGAAAGAATTTGGAACGATCACTTAACACGGATTGAGTTTTCTTACAACGATAGATGATATGTCAGTATTGAGATGTCGCCTTATGAGATCCCTGAGGGAAGACAATGTCGATCTCCCTTATGTTAGGATGAAGTTGTAGAGCGCAAGATGCTCGGACCCGCAGTAGTCCAAAGGACCAAGGATATAATAGATCTAATCAGAGGACTGCTAGTAGTAGTCCAAGGTGGACATAAGGAGTATGTTGATTTGACTCGAAAGGACAAAGAGTATGAAATAGGGGACCTAGTAATGTTAAAGGTATCCCTTGGAAAGGATGGATGAGGTTCAAAAAGAAAGGAAAGCTAAGCCCACGAATTGTTGGACCCTTGGATATATTAAGATGTATTGGGAAGTTAACATATGAGCTAGCCCTACCCCCGAACATGTAGCAAGTTCATAACGTGTTCCACGTATCAATGTTAAGGAAGTGTAATTTGGATGCTAGACAAATAGGGGCATATGAGCGCATAGACATGCAAGCAGACGTAACCTATATGGAGCAACCAGGAAGGGTTATAGATCAAAAAGGGACAAGTGCTTAGGAGAAGGGTTATCAAGCTAGCTAGAGTTGGTGGTAGAACCACAATGTGGGAAAATTGACTTGAGAGTTAGAAAGTGCAATGCTAAGAAAGTATCCCTATTCATTTTTGAAATTTTTAAGGAGGGGAGACTGTAATAACCCCAATTTTTGGAATTTTTGAAACCCTTATGAATAGTGTTTTTGCTGATTATGCTAAATAAGAAAACTTTTCATGCCACACTTTGTAGAGGTTCTTTTATTGATATTCTGAGATCTTATTATTACTCTATATGGTATATAAGTGTATATAAAGATCGTCAGAATCCAAATTCGAACACTTTGATTTTTCCCGAAAATCCACCAGATACAGAAAGAATTGAGTATAAGGTAACATGATTAAAAGGATTTTAATTCAAGGATTATAAGAAAGGATCATAAAAGGAATATAATGTATTGAGAAAGGTTATGGGAACCCAAGTAATAAGATCCCGGGTATGATCCCTCAAAAGATAAACGAAAACGAAAGTTAAGCGAACCGTATAACAGATCAGCGGTCATTAGCCAAGTAATTAGGAGCTAATCAAATAGGTTAGTGATGATGATGTCATCACACCAACAAGAAGAGGACAAGTGTGGGAAGATGACATAGGAGGATGACATAAGCATGACCAAAAGGGAATGAAGTGTTGGTTGATTATAAACCACACAAAATTTACTGTGGTTAAAAGGTAATTAATCAAAACAAAAGCAAAACAACCAACAAAACAAATCACAAACCATAAAAACACATTTTCTCCACCTTTCCAAGCAAGAAGCTTTCGGCTTCTTCATTTTTTCAACGACAAGAAATTCAAAATCCAAGATCCAAGCATTGTTAAATTGCAAGGTAATTATCCAAGGTTCCTTATGATTAGTTATGGCTATCCTAGGAGTTGAAGCTCCAAATTCCTTCACAGTCTCTTTCAATAAATCATTTAAGAAGAGAGTGAATAGTGTTTTCAAGAAATTTAAATTGTTTGATCTTGTGTTTTTGATTAGATTAAGCTTTGGTAAGGACTTTCAAGGGTGATTCCAAGCTCCTCAGTTACTTTTACTCACCAAGGAAGGTATAATCTCATACCCTAGCCCTACTTTTGTATATTTAGAGTTTTTATGCTTGGTTTAGTTCTTGGGAAGTATGATTCAGGTATATTTAGAGTTGGGTTGTATTTATAATGAGTATGGAGTTGTAAATCTTGATTATTGGTTAATGAACTTAAGTATAGCTTTAGTTCATGTTTAGGGGTAGTATAAATTGGTAAATCTTGAGATGTTGGGACTGTTGTAATGAAGTATTGATGGAGTCTGGTTGTATTTGTGGTTATGGGTTGATTTGTGGTTATGGGTTGATTTGTGGTTGATTGTGGATTGATTTGGAGTTGTACAAATTTGGTAATCGCGTAAATATAGCCGTCGTAATGCCCGATTTACCTTAGACTGCTTTTGTTCTTAACATCAGGACCCGTGAACTCACTGTTAGGTTTTTACCATTGCTATTTTTAGATAGTTCAGGTTACGAGCTTCGTTTTGATATGTGGTTCGCTTGAATCCGATGTACGGTTTAGGAGAAACGACAGTTTTAAATAACGGCGTTTCGCGACCGAACCATTACCCCTCGCCTTACTTTGAAACATTGGTTAAGGCCCTTAAATGACTAATTGGATTATGAAACAATTATTTAAAGTGGGTTAGACAGTTAGTAGGGTACTCGCAAAAGAATCGCCTTAAAACTCGTAATGGTTAATTTATTAAAAATGGTGGAGCCGAGGGTACTCGAGCGACTTAAGTGAATCGTTAAACGCAAAAGCGAACGTTAAGGTCTAATTGGTTAAGGTATAGATTCATAAGCGACTTTGGTTTAATTCCAACTTATATGTTGTTTATAGGTTACCAGACTCGTCCCAAGCCATTTATCACCCCCAGTCGCTCAGGCAAGTTTTCTACCCGTTATACTATTGTTGTGATGTATATATGTATATGCATTATCTTGTGATAGATGCATGATGGTTAATTAGCAAATCTTGCGATATATTGGAGCATGCTGATATGGAATGTATGCATGTCTGTTTCATAATCTTGATATCTATCTGTTGATTCCAATGCTTATAGTTGCATAATACCTATGCTAGAGATAAACAGTAGTTGCTTATACCCTTAGTATAGGGGACCCAAAGGTGGATATTTTCTAAAACCGGGATTCGATGTTCCCGAGTATATTATATATATTTATATATATATATTGATATAGTTTTCAAAACTATTAATCGAATAAGGTTTATTCGATAACTTTATTCTATGTAATGAATATTATTTTGAATATTCATTCGAGGACTTATGACTCCGTTTATTTTATTTAATGAATATTACTTTGAATATTCATTCGAGGACTTATGACTCCGTTTATTTTATTTAATGAGACTCCGTTTATTTTATTTAATGAATATTACTTTGAATATTCATTCGAGGACTTATGACTCCGTTTATTTTATTTAATGAATATTACTTTGAATATTCATTCGAGGACTTACGACTCTGTTTATTCTATTTAATGAATATTATTTTGAATATTAATTCGAGGACTTATGACTCCGCTTATTCACTAAATAATATTCTTTATTTATTAAAGAATAATGTTTCGATAATCAAACTTATTTTCGATTATCCAAATAAAGATCATACTTTCGTATAAGTATATCTTTGGTTATTTAATATCCATTTCAAGTATGAGTTTTAAAACATCTACTTCAATTATTTTTATAAAGATTATTCTTTATGGGAATATTATTTAAATAATAATATTCAGATATTTTCTAAATATATTGGGACTGATTTATTTTATTAAATCAGCATTACTCCAAACATTCTTATAAATGTTTTCGAGTCTTCAAAATGATTTTAAATGTTAGAGCGGATCCCAAAACTCATTTTTATATTTAAGATCTTCCTTTCAAAGGGGATTTAAATACTCGCTCAAAACCTGAGGGATCCGGCTCTGTGGTGTATTTATATTCGCAACAAGGTTGTTGTTTTGACAAATAAATTGATTACTTACCCAACGTTCGGGAAGTAAGCCCATCTAATTTAGTCGGCATAAGCGACAGGCCGGGGTACGGTCTATCAAAGTGTAAGTGGCTGGGTGGCAGTCCATAAACGCGTAAGAGGCCGGGTGGCGGTCCAGCACAAGGTCCTAATGAGGCCAGGGTGATGACCGGTGGGGGATTAATCCATCTACTAGTAGAAAAGGTTACTTATTGGTATCTTTGACTGATCAGCAAAATATTGGGTTTATGCCAAAATTCTTTTCTTTCGAAAATTCATAGGATATTACAAACTTTGTTTATACTTTATATAACAGAGGTTTCCAGGAAATGTATAAGAGATATATATGTGGGTATATATATCGGGACTTAATGAAGTACCTCGTAACTTCATTTCATTCAATAATATTTCAAAGATTTAATCTATTCAAGTCTTAACTTGTGGTCTCATCTATGTGATGAACTTTCGAAACTGTTTATACCTTGAACGGTGGTGGTTCAAGTAGTATTCAGAAAAGATATAAGTATATTGCAGTATCTTGTAACTTCATCTTTTCAACTTATATCCAGTTAATGATTATCTTATGAATGACAAAGATTTTCAGAAAAACGTTGAGACAAGGTTAGATATATGAGATCACCTTGCAACGATATTTTTATACAGTTATAAACTGGAACTCTGTGTATATTATACATGTCAGAGGATTTCAAAGATTGTGAAAAGTATATATGTATATATATACTGAATATTTTGCGACTTGGTCGCGTTAAGATATCAGCTTGGTTCATTTCTTCTTGACCAAGACTTTCATGAGTACTATGAAAATGCTCATATATTGTTAATTATTATACATATTATTTCGGTGGGCTTGTTGCTCACCCTTGCTTTCTTCTTTCATCACACAACAACAGATAGAAAAGATGAACAGGACCAAGCTTCCAATTCGCAAGCGGTTAGGAAACGTTCCGCAGTTTCCTGTAGGCATTGATGCCGTTGTAGCTGAGGTAGGAACTACCAGTAGGCTAGGCTTTCAAATTTTATTGTACCATACTTATGTATATTTATGAATTGTAATAATGGCAAAGAATATGTAAATTTATTCAGAAACCCTTTTAAGGTGTAATGGCATATAATTGTGGAATATAATTACTCGTGTTATTTTTGGATATTCATCTCTGAGACTATAACTTGTGGTGTGTGTGTTTATTGTGGGGTCACAGTACGGAGTAGTTGATTGTTTATTAAGATTGGGTTTTATTAAGGAAAATGGAACTCGTGACAACCAGGATCCCCGACCCCGGATTTGGGGGTGTTACACCAACCCCATCATTCCCAATATCTTTCAACCAACCTCAGATGGCATCATCTTCAAATCGCCCATCTTTGACTTATCCAGCTCAAGCAAGAAATTTCAACATGAACGTGAATGATGCAATTCAAAGTTCCGATGTGGTGTCAGGTACGCTTTCTATAAATGCTGCTAGTGCTAAATTATTGATTGATTCGGAAGCCACTAGATCATTCATTTCGAAATCTTTTGTTGCTAAGTTGGATTGTGAAACCCAATTGATGCATGAACCCTTATCCATTATCTTAGCTAATCAAGATAGAGTGTCTGTAAATCGTATTTGCCCTCATTGTACAATAGAGATAGTCGGACACATTTTTCATGCGAAACTTATTCCTTTCCAATTAGGCCAATTCGACGTGATCTTAGGAATGGATTGGCTGACAAGTTTCAGTGCTCAAATAGACTGTAAGGATAAAAGAGTAGTATTAAGTACACCTCAAGGTAAGAAAGTAACGTTCAAGGGCCAAAAGCAAACTCAGACATTTCTCACCTCGATACAAGCAAAGAAGTTATTCGGAAATGATGCGAAGCGTATTTGGCGTATGTAGTTGATAAAGGTAGAGAAGTTTCTAATCCGGAAGACATTCCAGTGGTAAGAGATTTTCTGGACGTTTTTCCTGAAGAACTTCCTGGCCTACCCCCGGAACGACAAGTTGAATTTACAATAAACCTTGCACCCGACACCTAACCTATTTCAAAAGCTCCATATAGGATGGCACCAATGGAGATGAAAGAATTAGCAAAACAAATACAAGAACTACTAGACAAGGGATTTATAAGGCCAAGTGTTGCACTGTGGGGCGCACCAGTGTTATTTGTGAAGAAGAAGGATGGAAGCATGAGACTTTGTATAGATTATCGAGAATTGAACAAGTTGATGATTAAGAATGGATACCCTTTGCCAAGAATTGATGATCTGTTTGACCAACTCAAGGGAGCCTCTTGTTTTTCGAAGATTGATCTGTGATCGGGATACCACCAATTAAAGATTAAGTCTGAAGACATACCAAAAACATATTTTCAAACAAGATATGGACATTACGAGTTTCTTGTTATGGCTTTTGGGTTGACGAACGTACCAGCTGCTTTCATGGATTTAATGAATCGAGTATTCAAGGAGTATTTGGACAAATTTGTCATAGTTTTCATTGATGATATTCTGCTACATTCAAAGATAGAAGCTGATCACGCAAAACATCTAAGAATAGTCTTGGAAGTGCTGCGAAAGGAGAGATTGTATGCCAAGTTCTCGAAGTTCGAGTTTTGGATAGTTGAAGTAAGATTTCTAGGACACATTGTTGGAAGAGAAGGAATTAGAGTAGATCCTGAAAAGATCGAGGCTGTAATGAATTGGGAGAGACCGAAGATGCCAAAAGAAGTGAGAAGTTTTATGGGACTAGCGGGATATTACAGAAGATTTGTAAAGGATTTTTCAAAGATTTCCGTACCCATGACCAAATTGACAAGGAAGAATGAAAAGTTTGAATGGACGGAGAAGTGCAAAAATAGTTTTCAAGAATTAAAGCAAAGATTTGTAACTGCTCCAGTTTTAGCATTACCATATGATAAGGGAGATTTTGTAATATACAGTGATGCCTCTTATAAAGGACTTGGATGCGTATTGATGCAACACAGGAAGGTGATAGAGTATGCTTCAAGATAACTTAAACCACATGAACAGAAGTACCTGACTCATGACCTAGAGTTAGATGCGATAGTGTTTGCTTTGAAACTATGGAGACACTACTTATATGGGGAAAAGAGTGAGATATACACATATCACAAGAGTCTGAAGTACCTCTTTACTCAGAAGGAGCTGAATATGAGACAGCATCGCTGGTTGGAATTGATCAAAGACTGCGATTGTTCGATACAGTATCATCTGGGAAAGGCCAACATGGTAGCAGACGCTTTGAGTAGGAAGGAAAGGTTAAATATGATAACAATGTCGAAGGAATTATCTGATGAAGTTGAAAAATAGCAATTAGAGCTTTGTGATCATGGAAGAGCGGAAGAAATATGTTATGCCATTACTTTTCAACCGACACTACTAGAAAGGATAAAGAAATGCCAAGATAAAGTAATGACTCAAGAAAATAATCAGCTGACAGGAGAAGAGATATGTACCCAAAAAGACGAACAAGGTGTGTTAAGATTTTCAACAAGAATTTGGATCCCAAATGTGACTGAATTGGAAAATGATATTTTGAAAGAAGCACACAACTCAAGATTTTCGATTCACCCGGGAAGTACCAAAATGTACCATGATTTGAAAAAGAATTTTTGGTGGCCGAACATGAAAAGGGAGATTGCGGAGTGGATTTCAAAATGTGACACGTGCCAAAGAGTGGAAGCAGAACATCAGAGACCAAGTGGTTTGATTCAACCATTGAAGATTCTAGAATGGAAGTGGGAAACTATTGCCATGGATTTTATAGTGGGTTTACCGCGATTCTGGACACTATGCAATTTGGGTGATAGTTGACCACCTTACAAAATCAACACATTTTCTTCCAATCAATGAGAAGTCTTCGTTAGACAGACTATTTTATATGTATGTACAAGAAATCGTGTTACGCCATGGTGTACCTATATCAATAGTTTCGGATCGAGACCCGGGATTCAACTTGAGATTCTAGAGGCAATTTCAAGAAATTCTTGGAATGAAATTAGACATGAGTACGACATATCATCCACAAACCGATGGCCAAAGCGAACAAACAATCCAAACCATTGAAGATATATTACGAAGCTGTGCAATTGATTTTTTGGGAAGTTGGGACGATCATCTACCACTCGTAGAATTCTCGTATAACAATATCTACCATTTCAGTATTGGCATGCCACCATACGAAGCGTTATATGGAAGAAAGTGTAGAACACCGATGAGTTGGGATGAAGTTGGAGTAGGAAAAATTTATGGACATGAATTGATTCAGTAAATGAAGGACACTGTCACTGTGATCAAGAAGAGACTCATTGCTGCTCATGATAGACAAAGAAAGTACGCGGACCCCGCCTGAAAGGATGTGAAATTTGAAATTGGGGAAGCTGTGTTGCTAAAAGTATCACCATGGAAGGGTTTGACCCGATTCGGTAAGAAAGGGAAGTTAGTGCCAAGATACATTGGACCTTTTGAAATCTTGAACCAAGTAGGGAAAGTTGCTTATGAGTTAGCCTTACCGACACAATATCAGCACGTGCATAATATATTTCATGTTTCATTATTGAAGAAGTAAAATCCAGATGCCAATCATGTGATAGAGATGGAACCAGTGGAGATTCAGGCTGATTTATCGTATGAAGAGCAACCTGTACCGATATTGGATCGACAAGAGACAATTTTTAGAAATAAAGCAGTAAGTTTGGTAAAATTATTATGGAGGAATCCAAAGGTCGAAGAAGCAACCTGGCAGTTGGAATCTGAAATTTGAAATCGGTATCCTCAATTATTCTTTTAGATTCCGAGGACAGAATCCTATAAGGGGGCGAGGATGTGACGACCGGTAAATATTAGACCTATTTTTTATAAATGCGATATATATATTCCAAAATATTCTTTGTTATAAGGCCGATTATGTGAATTTGTTATATATTGTGTATGATTTTTGTCGTATGGCATTGCAAGAGTTGCCGGAATATTTAAAGCGTGTAATTTTCGTACGTGAGTAAGGTTTTCGCTACGCGATTAGTAATTAATAGAGATTTCTCACGATTTAGTAATATTTGAATAGTTGCGATTAGACGATAAATTTTTATTTTAAGATTGTGGAATATAATCAATTTACTTGTAATAATTTGTGTAATTTATAATGTGTTAAGTATAATTTTCCTGATTTATTTGTTAGTATAATAATATGTGAAAAATTATTTTAATATAAAATTTTGTCCGAATTTTTTTAAAAAATAATTTTATTAAATTTCTAAAATCTCATAGTATTTATGGTATTTATTTGGTTATTCATGGAATTGTATTTTAATTACTAAAAATCATTCTTTTAAATTATACTTTTAATAGTTATTGAATTACAAGTGTACCCTTGCATGCAATTTCCACTCAGATAGAGGTCAAGGATATGACCGTCATTTCACTCCCCACTAACTCCATTTGACCAAGCAAAAGACCAATAAAATCTTGCATGCAAAAGTTGGCTATTATTGGATGAAGGAAAAAATAGTAAGTTCAAACTCCACTACCATTTTAGTGAGACAAAAACAAATTTATACACTCTACTCACTTCATTTTCTTCACCAACACCTCACTCCACTCTCTCTTCTCTCTAAGCCTCCCTCTCGGCCGCGCCTACACCCCCTCCCCTCTCATTTTTTTTCTTCTTCATTTCTTCAACTTCTTGCATCTTTCAACTCCTCTAAGAAAAGGACAATTTCACTTGGTTCTATATCATCATTTAAGGTTAGTTTCTTTGTTGCATGTAGTTAAAGCCAAGGGTTAACTTTGATTCTTGTGAATCTAGAGTTGAACTAATTATGGATTATAAAACTTGATCAAGAGATGATCTTGATGAAGTGTTTTGCTTCTACTTTCAAGTCATGATCTTGGCCTCAGGCATTCGGCAATGCTCCTAAGAAGTCGAATGAATATTTGTGGTTTGTATGCTAGTTTTATTTATTTTGCAAAAAGAAAGAAGCTTTGCATGCGACTTTTAAAGAACCTATGATCTTTTAAAATGTATTTCAAAAAAGTTTATATCCTTGCATGCTATGATTTTTACACTAAAAGTTGAAGTTAATGCTTGCATGTCGTAGTATAGGTAATATTTTGAACAAATGTGCTATGTGACTTGAAATTGACTTTTTGTGCAATGCATGCCACATTTTTTGCTCTAAAATGCTAATATGCTATGTGCCTTAATAAGCTATAATTAAATCTTGTAGCCATCAAGTTGTTACCATGTGTTTTTGGTTCGAAAATTTGCTTAGAAGTTCACATGTAAAATACGCTCTGCTGTGTTGGAATGGGAGTTAAGGTGGAAGAAGGTACACTAGGCACTAAGTAGCAGATTTTTCCACCCTAAGTATAGGTTGTTTTAGGTGAGTTTTGGTGAGGCCTTGCTAGGCTCAAGTTTACTGGAGTTAGGACTTGAGTTATACTTGAGTCCAGTAGCCTTGGTTCCACAAGACACTTGCATTTAGGTAGGTGCACACCCCCATAACCGAGAGCAACTCAGAACAGGGTAACGTTGGGTAAACTTGAACTTTAGTCGATTATAACCATTCCTTAAGCTAGGCCTTCATGGGGCCTTGGCTTAAATAAGTATAATGCATCCCTAGGAAGCTTAAAGAAACTTTAGAATTAAAAATTGAATGAGAAGAGTGGGTTTTATGTAAGTAAAAATAGAGCAGTTTGAATTCTAATGGGGGTTGGGAAGAGTCAACTTTGGGCTGAAGTCTAGAGACGCCTAGGTGAGGCCTTGGCCTGAAACAAAGTCTGCGAGTTATTTTTAGGTCTTAAGAATCCATGGGAAGTGGTTTTGTTAGAAGGCCCTATGTAGAAGTCGAGATTTTTGCCAAAGAGCATAGGTAGTGTAAACTGATGCTCGCAGGGAACTTCGGTGAGAGTATTACTCTTTGTAAACCTTTAAGGATAAGGCCCCTGAATCTTACCAACTTTATAAGTTAGTTTAGAGTCTTAACACCCTTTGGGAAATGATTTGGAGTGAAGGCCCAAGGTGGAAGCACCCATTTCCACCGAAGAGCACCCCTCGAGTGGCATTAGGCAACTTTAGTGGTTGTATGTTGTGTTTGGGACTTAGAAGTGAAGGTTTGGAGTGTTGCATGGCATCTTTTGGTTTAAATTAAGGTCAGAATAGATAGAGTGAAGCATTAGTGATAGTTCTTATGTGTTATTTGCTTACATGCTTAGAGATTTAGGTGATAATAGCTAAGTATCATATGCCATGCCATTACGTGATTATGTGACTATGTGGATTACTTGAATTGTATGCGATTAAGTTATGTGTAATCATAAGTTTGTGTAATCGTAGTTATAATAGGGGTAAAGGTTAGTCTAGAAGCTTATAGGCTTATAAGTCGATAAAGGATGAATAGTAATGAGGTTACTATAATGTGTAGGTTCCGAAGCGTAGGGGAAGACTCGTGCTATCAAGATCGAATAATCTTAGAACTTTGAAAGGAAAGTTTCTTACCTCTTTATTCTTATAACTGTTGTACATATATACATTTCCCATGAATTCTTAGATATAACAACCCATGTCCATAATTATTTCAAATACTTCCGTTAATCACTCTTAACTTGATTTGTACTTTACCTTCAAATGTTCTTCCCTTAAATCTAATTCAATTAAGTTGATACCCAATCTTTTCCCGACATCCATGTTGTAAATCATTAAAATAAAATAAATGTTTTCTTATCTTAGTGGATTGGACCCAGACGCAAGTCCTTTTCACGTTATTTATAGACTCACATATATCCTAGAGATCCCATTATATTTGAGAACCCAGCGAGGTTCGGGATTACTTCGCGGGTGATCACCGGCTGTAATTCGTAGCGTCCTAAAATGATTTTGATGATTTGATATTTATAACATGATTGCCCGATGCCATGATACCATATGCCATGTTTCGATTATAACGATTCTACCATGCCTTTATACTATAACATGTTTCCCAATATCATGATTCAACCATTTATTAAAAAGTTTGACACAATAACTTATTCAGCAACTCATCAGACCATAGTTGATATGATACAAACTACCTCTGAGGAGCCGGGACCGGGAGGGACTGGGACTCTACTCTGACTAGGTCGAATGGATCTTCAAGGCATCTGCAATATATATATATACAAAATAAGCTATAAGTGTGAGCAATCAATTGCTCAACAGTACCACTATACGAATAACAAGTAAAGCACTTTATGAAAATAGTTATAGGAACAGAAATCATAAAATGTTATGAACACAATAAATCAAGTATAAACTGTATATCAACAACTAGTATGCTCTGTAAAACGTATCATCAGTCGTGTGCTGTGTGAATATCAGAGTCCAATTTTAGCATGTTATTTTTATTACGGGAACCACAAAGTCATCTGTTCCGTTACGGGAACCACGAAACAAATCAGATATATATATATATATTGGACGGATCCTAATGACAGTTGATCAGTCTATCCCACCACAAACCTGTTTCGAAACTCAGAGACTAGCTAGGTCTCTGTCATGCTGGACTAAGCGGTTCAAATGGGGGCGCAACCGACTTAGCCACTACGCAAACCCGCTGGGCCATTACAGGCCTCTTACGCAACCATCCAATATCTGATCCGTTTATACAGTTTCCAAAACCACTTATACCTATCTCTTTTAAAATAATTATACCACAAGACAGTTTTCAAAAAATTTCCAATTCTATTCACAATTTTAGAGATATGCATTTTCAGAAGTTACTTTTCCCCAAAACATAATTTAAACAAATATTTCGAATACAGGGGATACGTAACATAAAACGTTATGTTCCACTACGCAATTTAAATCAATAGTTACTCATATATACTGAACCGTAAAAGATTTGTTGAGGGGTACTTGCATTGCGAAGCTTTACAACTGTATACTAGCTCGACTTTAAACCGACTTGAACTTTTGAGTCCTTTGACTTGAACATACAAAATTGAAATGTCGTATGTTAGGCGACCAATTATGCTTGACATATCCTCGCTAATCACTTTACCCGAATGATAGCAATTCCTGACTCATACTTATTCGTATTAATATGATACACTTAACAATTAGGGTTCATTAAATATTTATTTACAAATATATACGCTCGACTAGTATTCCCGTAATTAAAATAATTTTCGGATTTGGACAACGACTCCTCTATTTATTGGACTACCCGTCGAAACATAATCGACGTTCACAACACAACAATCACAGTTTCACAATTTACGCCACAATACGACTTTACAATAAATAACTATTTACGTTTCAAAAATAATTTTTATGAATTACTTTATTTATTTTATAAATTTGGGACTCAGAATTAATCATCACCGTCCACCGTCGACTCGCTGAGGCTCATCGTCGACGACAGCAAAATTTATTGTTGCCCGAAAATATTCAGGTGTCCGAATAAATTTCACCGATTAAAATCATTTCTCGCACGAATTATAATTTAATATTATAAATTTTAATCAATAATTTTTTGTAGAGAAAGGGAATTGAAATTAAAATTATAAAAACCAAATTCAACTGCAAGCACTCGGCCCAACAAGAGCCCAACAGCAAAGTTCAGCAACAAATCCAAACACACAAACACAGGAAACACAACCACAAACACACAGCCAGGCGCCGCCACACACTTATACACACACAAACACACGCACACAACACACACACTTCACCCACACACATGATTATACACACACAGTAGCACATATATACACATACGGAATTAAATTGAGAAGACACGAAACCAATGGGAAAAAGAACGGTCGGGAAACTTAGGCGGAAACCAGATAAAAAGAGAGAAGAAGCGGGGAGAAAGGGAGGAGGAGAGAAAGAGATTAAGAGAGAGATGAGATAGAGAGGAAAGAGAGAGATTGAGAGAGGTTTTACGAGAGACAGAGAGAGAGAAGACAGTCGAGAAATTGTGCCAGGAAGAAGGAAAGAAAATGGAGATTTTAATCTAAAAAAATTGTTGTACTACCACATTTCACAAACAATAGGACACGCGGCTAGTTTATAGCCCGCTCTACTGATTACAAGCTCGCGTTTCGCGATTTTAACTATTAATTGCGTGAATAATTATTAATCAAATCAATACCAAAATAATCTTAAAATTTTATAAATATCCCGAAACTAATAAAACATAAATTTTAAAATTTTTAAAAGATTTTTGGATCGCACAACATACCCGCAAATAACGATTTAGCGAACAAACGTGCGGGTGGATTTGATGAGAAAAATTTCTGAAATAATTTTAAAATTCTCAAAATATTAAAACTTAATAAAATATGAGTTTCATAATTTTTGAAGCATCTTGGAATTAAATAATGAATTTACAAATAAATATAATCATAAAATCATTTAAAGATAAATAATTAATGAAATATTGATTTCTAAATTTTATAAAATCCCAAAAATAATTATTGGAATTATAAAACCATAAAAACAATTTTAGAGACAATCCAAACATTTATGGAAATAGATTTACAATAAAACCACTTTCAAAAGTGAAAACAAAATAATACGGCTCAATAATTTATTACACAAATAATCCCTGTAAAAATAATCACACATAAATAGTAATAAAACAACACACAGATGACAGAACCAGTACACATATTTTATTTATTTAAATATTTTACAATTACACTTTAAATAACACATATACGAGTCGTTATAGATATATACTCTAACTGATTGTCTGTTATGACGATATGTACACACTATACCAAGTGAGGCATCACATAACTTGATTAGTTAGTGACACAAATTAGACACAATCTTTTGGCTTGAACTGACAACTTAACAGCTATATATTTAGCACAAGATATTCTGGCATATTTTTTTTATTCATTAAGCTTATAATCAATTAAATGTTTGTAACCGATACTTAAGTTCATAGTTTAAAATTATCATCTATAGATAAAGACCTATTAGTATGCAAACAATTTATTGATTTTCATAGTCAATTTATTTATCCAATCTGTTTGTCTTGTATTACAGTAGATAAATAACATATTCAAGTGTAGATACAATCAAACCACTCAATTAATCACAGAGATTTAATAAACACTTTCTAGATTAAAACAATCCCAGTCAGATGACTGATTTAAGTAAATACTACTTTAATCAATTAGGTAACAATTCAGATAAGCATTTACTTATACAACCAAATCAATTTTAAATAAAAAAAATGATGTTTTTATGAATCAGTCAGATTACTCATATTTATAGACTCTACAGACTCAAAACATCAAAGTCTGGATGATTTAAACAAACAGTTAACCAATTTACAGTTAATTATTTATTAGTTCTTTTCACAGATTACTTTATTTTAGTAAATTATGTGATTCACTGATTTTAAACTCAACAAATAAGAAAGAAGATTAATACAAACCATTCTTCACACAAGTCAATTAGTTAATTTTCCCTATATCCTGACTTCTGGGTTCAAAGACAATTACCACAATCATATTAGTATGTAAATACTAACATTTTAATTCTCAAATACCCCAGATTATTAAGTAGATACATTAATTGAATCACATAGTTATATCAAGGTTATAATCAAAGAACCAGTCCAGGATTAAGGTTTTTATAACATCAGTTGTCAAATAATCATAAATAAGAATCAATTAGTTTAATTTAAGATTAAAACCACCCTTAATTTAAAACAAATCCTCATAAACAACATCCAACAAATCATCACATTTTTGAATCAATTAACTACATTAAAGTAAAAACCCTGATTAATTTACAACAAATCCCCTTGATTAAAACTCACATACGTAACAAATACCAATTAATCATAGTTATACGAATCGCGTATCAAGTTCAATCATGAATTTTAGTTAACAACTAATCAAGACCTCGAATCAAGATTTAATTAACAAATGTTTGGGAACTGATCTTTGATGCTTACCATCGCCTAACACTTAACCAAGTCATCAGGACCTACCTGGTATTGAGTCAACTTCCATGTTTTTTCATTGCATGCAACCACTTTCTCAGAGTTTTCGACTGTATTTAAGCTTTCTCTGTCTTCTCCTATTCTCAAACTTAAACAAACGGGTTAGGGTTTTTCAAAATTAACCAAAATAACTGAAACTAAGTGTGTGTTTGTGTTTCTGTGAATCAATACATGTTCGATTCGATGTTTTCTCAGCAATTTATGTAGAAATTGCTTATTGAATTCATCGGAATCGTATTGATTTAACCAACCCCAACAATGTTTTCATCAAATCAATCATATATAAGATGAGTATATATATAAGCATAGTATCGTAGCTATTATCGAGAGTTTCATCTGAAAAATGAAGATTTTGCTCGAACACTTTCTAGGGTTTACAGTCGAGAGAGAGACGACAAAGAGGCGAAAGATAGAGAAATTAAATAAATAGGGTTTGGAACCGTGTACTGTAGAGATAGTATATATATATTTTAGTGATTCAACAGCCAGGATTAAAGATAGAAAGTAGTGAATGGCTGAAATTGAAGTTTAAAAAGAGGTTAAAACTGGGCTTTAGGTTTATTTTTGGGCTAGGCTGAAAAATTATTGGACTAATTATATATTTGTCCTTACATTTTACTTTCAAATGTTTGGGGCTTTTAAAAAAAAGTTGGGCCAAAAATAATTTTTCTTTTGGGATGGTACGAAAATAAGTTATTTATCTATATATATATAAATATAAGAGTATTTTATATATGAAATATATATATATATATCTTTTATAAGTATATTTAAATATACCATAAATATTTTATAGATAAAAATAACTCTTATTACTAAATATTAATTAGATAAGAAATATATATATATTTATATAATTGTTTTGAAATATATATTAAGATCAAACAATATATATATATAAATACTTATCCTGTAAAACATACTTTATGAGAATAATTTCTAAATATTTATAAATCTCATGGAATAATAAATATTCACTCGATTAGGTTTATTTTCCCGGTAAGTCTCGGCTATTTAAGTTATCTTAACCCAATCAATAAATTTTTTTATTGATGAATGTGAGTTATAGATAAACTTAATAACTTGATCGAGAAAAATACCCTTTTTGTGAGATAACTTCATAATTCTCAACTATTCTTACTCTTTTTATGAATATTTATATAAACCATTACTTTATAGATTCCAGCATTCCTAAATCCAAGCGGAGTTTAGTGAATCTTTCAGAATTTAATGGTTTTGTGAATATGTCATCGAGATTGATCTCAGTATCAATATGAGTCATTTTTATACGCCTTTATTGACATGATCACGTAAAAATGATGTCTCACATCTATATGTTTAGATTTTGAATGTAATACAGGATTCTTGCTAAGATCAATAGCACTCGTGTTATCACATAAGATTGAGATCACATCAAATTTTATATTATAGTCAGCTAGTGTTTGCTTCATCCACAGTATTTGACCACAATACTTTGCAGCTGCTATATACTCAGCCTCAGTTGTTGAGATGGATACGAAATTTTGTTTCTTTGAAAACCAAGAAACTAAACATCCACCGAGAAACTGACAATTACCACTAGTACTTTTTCTGTCGACTAAATGCCCGGAATAGTCCGAATCAGAAAAATATACTATGTCAAATGATATTCCTTTTGGATACCAAAGACCAACGTCAGTGTTTCCTTTAAGATATCACAATATCGTTTTTACCGCGGATAAGTGATATTCTTTTGGTGCTACTTGAAACCTAGCACACTTACAACACTATATTGAATATCGGGATGACTTGCAGTTATATAGAGCAAGCTATCGATCATTCCCTGATATTTTTTTGTGTCTATGGGAATTCCTTTTGGATCTTCCGTTAATTTATCGGATGTAGACATAGAAGTAGAGATGGGTTTGGAATTATCCATTTCAAATTTTTTCAACATCACTTTACAATACTTGGATTGAGAGATATGGATACCTTCATCATATTGCCTTATTTGCAATCCTAAAAAGAAGTTTAATTCTCCCATCATACTCATCTCAAATTCTTTATTCATATTTTTAGAGAATTCTTTGCATAGTGCATCATTTGTTGAACCAAATATAATATCATCTACGTATATTTGTACGAGCAATATATCATCTTTATCTTGCCACATAAATAAGGTTTTATCGGCCGTTCCTATCTTAAATTTATTTTCTAGGAGGAACTTGCTCAACCTTTCATACCATGCTCTTGGGGCTTGTTTTAAGCCATATAGTGCTTTATATAATTTATAGACATAATCGGGATGTGTTGCATCTTCAAAACCGGGAGGTTATTTTACATATACTTCTTCTTCCAAGATCCCGTTTAAGAAGTCAGATTTTGACTTTGAAATTTTTATGACAGCATAAGCCAATAGCATTTTAATTGATTCAATTCTTTCTACCGGTGCATATGTTTCATCAAAGTCTATAACTTCCATTTGGGTATATCCTTGTGCAACTAATCTTGCTTTATTTCGAACTATCGTTCCATTTTCATCTAATTTATTTTGAAATACCCATTTTGTACCAATTATGGAAGTATCATGAGGCTTTGGGATAATTTCCCACACTTTACTATGAGTAAATTGGAGTAATTCATCTTGCATGGCATAGATCCAATCATCGTCTTAATAATGCCTTTTTCGCGGTCTTAGGTTCTATTTGAGATAGAAAACTAAGATAATTCACAACGTTTTGAACTTGTGACCGCGTTTGAACTCCCTTACTTAAGTCTCCAAACACATTATCTAGTGGATGACTTTTTATAGTGAGAATTGCTTTAGGAAGTTCATCTTCCTTTTCGTCAAATTCTAATGGATTTTTATGTACGGGAGTCCCGAGATCCATATTTTTGAATTATTGAATAACCTTTTCAATATCATTTTGTTCAACATATTCTTGGTCAACAAGATCTTTATGTTTCGTCGGTGGTTTACTTTCATCAAAAGAGACATTCATTGATTCTTCCACCACAAGTGATTTGAGGTTAAACACTCGGTAAGCTTTACTATTGTTCGAGTATCCAAGAAATATACCTTCTTCTGATTTAGAATCAAACTTTGTAAGGTAATATTTTGAATTTAATATGAAGCACTTGCTTCCGAATACTCGAAAATAGCTTAGTTCCAGAGTTTTGCCAAAATATAGCTCGTAAGGAGTCTTTTATTTTATAGGTTATAGAAAAACCCGATTAAGAATATGGCAAGCCATTGACATAGCCTCGGCCCAAAAATATTCAGGTCGACGATATTCATTTAGTACTGTGCTAGCCATTTCTTGGAGTGTTCTATTTTTCCGTTCAACTACACTGTTTGATTGTGGAGTGTATGAGCGGAAAAATTATGTGTGATGCCATGGTCATCACAAAAGTTGGTGAAACTGGAATTCTCAAATTCTTTCCTATGATCAGTCCTTATATAAACTATGGTTTTATTTTGTTGGTTTTGAATCCTTTTACATAGAGAAGAGAAGGATTCAAAAGCATCACTTTTAACTTTGAGAAATTTCGTCCATGTAAATCGTGAATAATCATCCACAATTACCAACGTATATGAACAACCTTCGAGACTTTACATAGGAAATGGACCAATAAGATCCATATGTGATAGCTGGAGAGGTCTTGAGGTAGATACCTTAAGCTTTGCTTTGTGAGAGGCTCAAATTTGTTTACCTATTTCGCAAGCTTCACAAGTATGATCTTTATGATAGTTTAATTTTGGTATACCTCATACATGGTCTTTAATTGATATATTCTTCATCAATTTCATATTGGCATGTCATAATCTCGATGTCATAACCATGGATCATCATTTACAATGATTAGGCACACGTTCACTTGCTTGCTCATGTCACATGTATAGACATTTTTATTTCTAGGGCAAGTGAGAACTAACTTTCCAAATTTATCTAATATAGAACAATGAGTAGGGTAGAAAATTACCTTGTAATCTTTGTCGCATAATTGACTAATAGAGAGAAGATTGTACTTTAATCCGGTGACCAATTGTCAAAAATTTTAACTTTCTCATTTCTGGTATCTCCGATGCCGACAATATTTCCTTTGCTACTATCACCAAATGTTACGCTCCCCATTGTAACCTTTTTAATGTTTTTCAAGAGTGACTTGTTACCGGTCATATGTCTTGAACATCCACTATCAAGGTACCATATGTTTTATTTCGCGGCAAGATAAACCTCTTGATTTGAAGAGGAGATTTCCGTTGAGGTAGTTTTATCTCCGAGAGCTATTAATCATAGATTGACCACTTCTTCACTAGCTTCCGAAGCTTCTTCATCTTCACTTAGATCCCAACCATTTTCGGCCACGAGACTTTGTCCCTTGAATGTTTAGGACATTCTCTTTTATAATGACTGGGTTGCTTACACTCGAAACACATATCTTGTGTCTCCTCCGGAGATGGATCTTTGGGTTTTGGAGGAGTGTAAACAGGATGGTTTATAGAGATATTGACATTATTATATGTATTTATATTTTGATTACCTTTTCCTTTATTGTAGTTGACGGATAATTACTCTTATAGTTAGAAGAAAAATTTTGAGAGTAATTTGGCCTTCTGTTAGATTTAAAAACTCTTTGTTGATTATTTAATTTTTGGAAACCTTTTTCGTATATTTGAGCTTTGCTTTGAAGCACATGACGAAGTTGTCTCACGAGTAGAGCAATTTCACTCTCATCGAGATTTTGGAGTTTCTCGTTTAACTCCTCATCGTTTTCATCTACATCAATTAATATGGCCATTAGAGCTATATTTTTCTTTTTATCCTCCAATTTTGGAATATTATCTTCTTCTTAAGCACAAGATTTCCGAATAGATTATCAATCTTATAGTTATTTAAGTTGTGCATCTCATTTATAGTAGTAACTTTAACCTTCCAACTAGGAGGTAGAGATTTGAGCACTCTTCTATTCTTTCATTTTGAATATAATTCTTTCCATGTTGAGATAACTCATCGATAATATGAGTAAATCTTATTTCCATATCGATGATATTTTCTCCTTCTTGGAGTTTAAAGTTCTCGTACTCTTGGATTAATGTATCCATCTGAGAATCTTTTATATCAGTGGTTCCTTCATAGGTTACCACTAATTTGTTCCATATTTTTGGTGCCGACTTGGAATTATTTACTCTTTTATATTCTTTTTTTGCAAGTGCATTTGTGAGAACCATTTCTGCCTTTGTGGCTATATTCATTGTGGCTTCTTCCGCTAAGTTGTATTCACTAACCTTCTTCTCGACGATGATGTCATCGACAGTTTTGGTAGGAATGCGAACAACGTCTTTGATAGCCATCCAAACTCTGACTCCTTGAAATCTAGCATAAATGCAAAACCTCGTTTTCCATGTTGTAAAGTTGGTGTCATCAAATTGAGGAGGTCGTGAGCTAGATAGACCTTCACCACACCCAACGGGATTAATATACGCCATTCCAAATCACTTTTTGTTGTGTCTGTAAATCTGTAAATCACTTAACAAATACGTTAAAAAGCACTGCTCCGATACACACTGTAAGATCCCGTAAGAGGACTATATTAAGCTAGAAGGGGGTTGAATAGTTTAATTACCAATTTAAAATTTTTATGGCATTTTAAAATAATTTATCCCTTTTTAAAACTTTACCGAGTAGTTATGCAGTTTATATGTGCGGAAAAATAAAGTGCAAGAAAGAAAATACCACACGGTGATTTTATCCTGGTTCGTGATGGCGCAACCTCTAATAGATTCGCTCACCCCTACGTCCAATCCCCGAGCTCCTTTCCCGGACTCAGGATTTTCCCTTATAATAAACTCGCTCCTTTAGTAGGCGGAGAAGCCTTTACACACTTACAATATTGTCTTGGTGCGTAACACAAGGTTCACCACCTCAAAATAAATGTAATACCTACGCAACTTATCTTAGATAATAACTCCCCTTTATTTCTTCAAAATTATTGTAGAACCTTTGTGTGGACTTGGCTTCCTTAGCTTTTGTCGGTCTTGGATCTTAGTGATCCGGTCTTGGGTTTTTCCTCTTCTTTACGGTGTAAAAACTACTAACTGCCCGTTAGTACGTCTAGGATTGGGTCTTAGAACGAGAATCACCTCACGTCACTTCACCTCACTATAAAACTAATAAGGCAAACAATGAAACAAAACAAGTAGAGAAAGACTTGTTTTGAACTAGTATGTTACGGTACTAGCCCATAAGATAGTAATATGAGAAGTCTTTTTATATAAAGCTCCTATGGCTTATGAAATTTTTAGTATTCTTCTTCTTTTGATTATGTATTTATGGATCGAAGAATACTTTAATTACAACCTCGGAGTTGTAATTTACCTTTAAGTATGTTAACTTAAGGTGTTAAGGTGTACTTGTATATTGACGATTATATAGTCAAAGTATACTCTTTAACTTTAAGCACGGTTTATAAGATTTATGAGTCTTAGCCAAGATCCAAATAAGTTAAGTGCAAGTAATTGGCTTAAGATTGTGCTTTTGAAGTTTGGACAAATTATTACGAGTATTTTATAGATATCGTAGTATAACCCCACGGAACACTGAAGATGTTAGAAGGGTCTTATACGATATGACTCGTAATTGTTTATATACACGATATGTGTTAGCCAAGATCCAATTAAATAGCTTAATATTAATTGGCTAACTCATGGATTTGGTTCGTCCTTAAATTTAACGGATAATTAAGAAGTGTTTATAGAGCGAGTTATAATCCCCCGGAACACTAAGGATATTAGAAGGAATTAAAACTATGTTTCGTAATATTTTATGTGCACGATATATGTTAGCCAAGATCCAATTAAATAACATGAAATTAATTGGCTAACTCGTGAACTTAATCCGTTGTGATATTTGACAAATTACGAAGTGTTTATAAATCGAGTTATAATCCCCCGGAACACTAAAGATGTTAGAAGGGATTAAACTATGCTTCATAATAATTTTATGAGCATGAATATTTTTTAGCCAAGATCCAATTAAAGAGCTTGAAAATAATTGGTTAACTCCTGAACTTGTGTCAAATAAAATCTCACCCTTGGAGATTAAGTACTTTTCTTTATAGATCTTCTTGTTGAAATGATTTTTACGAAGATCAAGTACTTATTCGAATTCCGAGTTCGAATCTTAGTTCTATTTTTGCATGAGAACTTTCTTTATAAAAGATCTTATATTAGAGTTTAAGATGAAATAGGGAAGTTAAGTACACAGCTCAAATAAAAAGAACTCAAATAAGAAGTTAAAAGTTACCACTTTTGAGAAACGGTCGGAAAAGTTTGTCGGAAAAATTCTCCGGAGGTTCGGCCGGATTTTGGCGCATTGGTCGAACTTGGGAAGCCCTTCGGGAGGCCGGAGAGTAGTAGAGGATGAGATCACTTGGTGGGATAAAGCTTGGTTGGGTGAAGCTAGGCTTGGATTTCAAAAACCTTGTGTATATGTGTATATATCTAAGAGAGAGAAGGTTTTTGAGAAGAAGTGTGTGTATAGAATTTGAAAGAGATGAAGAGAAGCGCTTCTTTAAAAAATATCAGAAACTTTGTGGCTCTTTAGCTTGAAGAAAATGGTTGGGGTGGAGGTTTATTTATAGGAGAAGTTAGGTGGATTAAATGGTGGAGATTTGAGGAAAATGGATGGTGGATGTTGTATGTAACATGGATTGATGATATGGAAAGTAGGTTGTGTTTCTTTGACATAGCCATATAAGTAAAAAAAAAATTATGGGACCAAAAACTTAGCTGATTTATTTTATTTATAATGTATTTTCCTCTTCTTTTAATCATTATTTAATCACTTAATTAAGGATTAAACACCATTAATTATGACCACCTTAAAACTACTAAATAAATACCATAAAAAATATGATAATTATTAAATAATATAAAATGAAGTCCTGCAAATTTTGGTCAACTTTTGTCAGTGGTAACTAGGTTAAACGTAGTCAACTGTGGGACCAACTACCTCGAAAATTGTGCCCGGATAAAAATTCTTGAAATATCATGAAATTTTTACCACACTCATAAAATACCATTTAAATGACCCATACCAAATTTCAAGTCATTTTAGCATGTGGAAGTATTTTATCTGATGTAAAACTGTTCTGTTTCCGAGTAAAAATATCATTGGTCTTGAAATGAAGGAGATGGATCTTTTGACCAAGGTTTTGATTTCTATAAATACTAGAAATGTATTTCCTAATATATAAGATATATTTGGATTATATGAATTGTTTCTGAGTATTTTTGAATTATTGTTTCCGATAAATGCTGATTTTACGAGACGGGGGAAAATTACTATAAGTATACATGAAATGGGTTGAAAACCTGGATATTAATATTCCAACCATGAATATTAATAATCTATAAATAAAAACTATTTTAATAGATGTAGAAATATATTTTAGAGCGAAGAGGAAAATATTTTGATATAGCACGAGATTTCTAAAGAATATTTCTGTAATATTCCTTTTTCGAGCTTGTTGCCATTTTGATGTTGCAACACAGATCTAAGAAATGTCATATCTTGATATTTATTTTTTGACCATATTGTCTTAGAGATATATTCCATAATAGATATAATTTTGATATTTTGCAAAACCGGAATATCTTTTTTTTATATGTTTGAAAGAAATAATTTTGCTAGTTTGACTTTATGATTTTGATTTGGATCAATTAAATTCATGTCGTAATAGAGAGGATCTATGTGTACTCAGTTTTATATTTAATCGTACAAATACCAAAATAATATATCGAAGATATCCGTTCAGTTATGAGGTTTTAAATAAGGATATAGAGTAAGCAACGGAGGGTAGTGAAACAAAGAGAAAAAGATTTTGTGCACAAAAGTAATGAAATAACTATTTTTTTTAGATTTCATGACAAATAATCACTATGTTGGGGTTTTATCTTGTATTATATATAATATAAATTCTTAAGGTGTTAAAATAGTTCAGGTGCTTATGTATACTTACATCATCCTCATAGTCTTCTAAATAATTAAACTAGAGTTACCATCTAATTTCACAGCTTTAAGTTCAAGTAATAGAAAATAAAATGCCCAATGCTTTCAAGCATATAAAATTGTAATTGATGTGGGAGAATGTTCTCTCGCCTTATATTAACCTTGTATTTATAACAAGCGCGTGCGATATACATGTAACCCAAATTAACAACATATACATATAACTAACCCCTTTTCTTCCACTAGTCAGGATCTTTAAGGTTAAAGTATGAAAAGAAGAACAATTCACTACTTTTATTACAAACCCAAATTAATATTATTACAAGTTCTCTTTATTACAAACCAGTTATGTACACATGTTTTTAAACTAAGTTTCTTTTTATTCAAACAACATCTACATCTATCCACACAACACCTGATCCGGTAACTCAAAGCTCTCTTCTTGAATTGGGATTAGACTTTTGGTTCCAGAGGATCCCACCTTTTGACTCGCTTCTTTACCACTCGAGTACGAATGGGTTTCATTCTCGGCCTTAACTAAAAAATAAGGTGAATAACAATAATAGGGGTGAGCCATAATTGTTCAACAAGTCCACAATATACATATTTAGTATTAAAATGAAATTTAATGAACCGCTAATCTGTTTTCATATATAACTCTGGATTTCTGCAAAAGGATAATGATGGCCGCTATCGGCGATTATCTGTAAATTATACTGGATTCAACAATCACAGTACTGCAATCTGTTGATCAGTCAGATTCAGTACGGATCTATGTTATTCATATAGACCCACGTCATAACAAGGTACCCAGTCTCATTTATGGCCTCCGTATTTCATTCAAGGGTCCACTTTATTACTGGCCCTAATAATAACCATCCAGTCCATAGGATACGTATCCGGAACTATCGATATGCTTCGATGTCATCTCAATCATTGAGATATACATCAGGATATAAGTACTGCATAATCTACTGGAATATGAATAGAGTATTCAACGTACCAAAAGAAACTAGGAATCAAAGTGAAATGTAATCGGGGAACAGTAATTGTGTATCAGTGTTTGTGAACATGAATTATCAATACTATCGGGTTGAGAATTTGAATAACGTAAAGCAATTCACTATTCAGGATTTAGAATAGAGGATAAACTTGTCTGATATGCGTTTTACCTTAGCTATATCATAATTTCCGAACACTGGCTTGATTCGCCTTGCAGGGGTCGTATGTATCAAAGAAAGATACTTATTTAGTCGACTTATATCTTAATTATATATCAATCCGACTTTATGTTGCTCTTATCGTCTACCCGCACGATTCTAACTAACGCGTATAATGATTATCTAGCAATTAAGACTCGATTAACCACATAAATCACATAACACATAAGTCACATAGTCATATTAGGCTTTAAAACATTTTTAAAATTGAAATCAGATCTATATTCGCCTTATTTAACAATATTTGGCTTGTTTCCAAATTTTTGGAATTATTAGACTCGTTCTTATAATTAATAAGGTCTGTAAATAAATAAATATCGAAAGCCGACCCGTTCCCAAAAGAATTTAAGATTTAAAATTATTTTTATTGAAAATAGATCATTTTTCTGAGTCTAAGGGCTTTCGTTTCGATTAAATCGGATAAACGGTTCAATTAATATTCAATAAATAAGAATAAATCAATTATTATTCAAAATAATTAATTATTCAAAATAATTGAACCTCAAATATATATTTTAAATAATTATTTAGGAAAAATCAGAATAAAACAAATCCAATTTTTTTGGAATTCAAATGAATTTATTACAAATTATTTAAATAAGATGATTATTTATCAAATAATTAATTAATTTAAATGAATAATAAGTAAATAAGAAATAATTGATAAATAAGTAAATAAAATTTTTGAATTTTTAAAAATACTAAATTAGTTCGGATTTATTTGTAAAATAAATCAAGTAATTAATCAAATTAATTAATTTATTAAATAATTAAAACTGAATTTTGAATTTATAAAATAAAAGTAAAATAAATATAATTCAGAAACAAGTTTTTGCAATTGGAATTTGGGAAAACCGGATCAAAACCGGGTTCTAACCGGGTTTTAATCCGGGTCACCAAGAACCAATTGGGTTCGCCGACCGGTCTAAACCCGGCGGCCAAAACCCAGATTCTGGAAACTTAATTCCCCGCCAAATCGAGTCGATTTTGATCGATTTCAACGTTGTTTGCCTTCCCTGGAACCGTAGCAATACAATCGCCGCCCCAGTCACCCCCAACGGCCATGACTTTGTCGTCTCTGGCCAACACCGCCATCGTCGCTGACAAGCTCGACGTTCATATCCGACGAATCGATTACAATCACCTTAAGAATCGTTTAGATCGAATTTGACAGGGAACCGATTACAAACAACTCTCTGAACAATAATCAATCACTAACAACACCCCATAACCCCTAGAACTATTTTTCCGATCAAATCCAGAACAACTCTGGCGAAGAATCCAATTAGTCTAATTTGTACATGAAAAATTATAAACTATAGCTTAAAATAAATCTTAGAACATCTATAATCGAACCCCTAACAACAACATAACCTCAAATTCCTCTAAATTCAAAAACGATTAAATCAAAAGTTACATAAACCCTAAAAAATGAACTATCAATTCAAGCTATCGTTTGATGATACAATTAGTGCAAATCAATCATATACAACTATATGAGGCTATTTCATTGAACAATTTCATCACATAACCCCAGAATCAAAATGCCCTAAATCACAGTCAAGAACCCTAATTTACAAATTTAAAATCTAAGAATCAAAACGTGAAATTGATTGCATAAACAGATAGAGGAGATTAATAGGATCAATTTGGATACTTACATGATATGGTTTGGATTTCAGAAACTCTCAAAATCAGTGTTTGATTTTCCAGTAAAACCAAGAACACAATTCTCACCCCCAAACTGATTTTTTAGAAACTAAAATATTTTAATGATTTTTATATAATTAATTAATAAAATTCAGCAATTTATAGTAGTTATAAATATACCCCTAATTCAAATTTAGGCCCTAATTATATCGCTAACTAAAATTAATTGGCCCTCAATTAATAATTTTTGGGTATTAACTTTTAATTTTTAAATATCCAATAAATATAGAATATATGCCAAAAATTCCAAAATATTGTGAATAATACAAAAAAGCAAAGAAATGAAATACTTGATAGTCCCATATTTCTATAAAAATAGAAATGTGATTTTTGTGGGGGTTTTAGCACCCGAAGGGGCCCGGAAAAGTCATTTTTCGTGAAATGAGAAAATTTATAAAATAACTAGATTTGCAGAGTAGCGATATGGTACAAGGCATATTAGTAAAAATAAGGCCAATTATTTTGTATGGAATATCAGTTATTAAAATAAAGTTCGGGTCGTATAACTTTGGATATAAAAGCATTTAATTTAAAATAAAATATCTGATAAATACTCTAAAATATCCTGACAATACAGAATACACGTAACACATAACATATAGGGTTTTATAACTAAATACACTTAATAAAATAATAAAACAAATAATTCATCTTTATTATGATATAATACATGCGAAATTTTCCAGTCGTTACATCCTTCCCCCCTTAATAAGATTATGTCCTCAGAATCTCGCTAAGAAAATAACTTGGGATACTTCTCTAACATCTCACTCTCAAGTTCCCAGGTTGACTCTTCAACCATAGGGTTTCTCCACAAAACTCGTACTAAAGGAATAGACTTATTTCTCAATACTCTCTCCTACCGATCTAGAATTCTTAACGGCTGCTCGATATATGATAAATCAGCTTAAATTTCTATCGGTTCATACTCTATCACATGCCTAGAATCAGGATTGTATTTCTTAAGCATTGACACATAAAACATGTTTTGGATATGTTGCATATGAGGCGGTAAGGCTAACTCGTATGCGACCTTTCCGACTTTTTTTAAGATTTCAAATGGACCCACGTAACGCGGCTTTAGTTTGCCTTTCTTTCCAAATCGGGTCAATCCTTTCCATGGTGATACCTTTAGTAACACAGGTTCCCCTTCTTTATATTCCATATCCTTTCTAGTCTGATCCACATATTTTCATTGTCGATCCCGCGCTGCTTCTAGCCACTTCTGAATAAGTTCCACTTTCTCTTTAGTCTACTGAATCTATTCTGGACCTAAAATCTTACGTTCACCAACCTCATCCCAGCATATTGGTGATCTGCATTTCCTTCTGTATAAAGCTTCATAAGGTGGCATTCCAATGCTCGCATGATAACTGTTGTTGTAAGAGAATTCCATAGCGGTAAATGTTCATCCCAACTGCCTTCAAAATATAAGGCACACACTCGGAGCATATCTTCAATTATTTGGATCATTCTTTCGCTTTGTCGGTCCGTCTGCGGATGATAGGTGGTACTCTATTTAATTTAGTGCCTAAGAATTCTTGAAATTATTTCCAAAATCTCGAATTAAAACGTGGATCTCGATCAGATATGATTGATACATGCACTCCATGTCGCATCATAATCTCCTTAAGATATAAGTGCACTAACTTATCAAGCGAAAATCTTTCGTTGATTGGGAGAAAATGTGTTGAATTTGTTAGTCTGTCAATAATGACCCAAATCGCATCATGGTTTTCTCTGGTTCATGGAAGTCCTACTACGAAATCCATTGCTAGTTGTTCCCATTTCCATTCCAGAATCTTCAGTGGTTTTAGTAATCCGCTTGGACGTCGGTGTTCTACTTTGACGTGTTGGCACGTATAGCATTTGTTCACCCACTCCGCTATTTCCTTCTTCATTTCTGGCCACCAAAATTTTTCTTTCAAATCTCGACACATCTTTGTGCTCCCTGGATGAATTGAGTATCTTGAGTTGTGAGCATCTTGTAAAATTTCTTCCTTCAATTCTGGTACATTGGGTATCCAGATCCTCGAGGAAAATCATAAAATTCCTTTATCATCTTTCTAACTTGTAATTTCTTCTCCTGTCAGGTTGTCATCTTCATGATTCATTACTTACTTTTGGCATCTTCTAATCTTTTCCAATAGTTCTGGCCGGAAAGTCATTACATAGTTCATTTCAGTGGATTTTTCTGGAGTACGAACTTTAATTTCTAACATTTCAAACTCTCTGATCAACTCTTCTGAGGATGTTAACATATTTAATCTTTCTTTTCGACTTAATGCATCTGCTACAATGT
Organism: Apium graveolens; assembly: GCF_009905375.1. Lineage (NCBI taxonomy): Eukaryota > Viridiplantae > Streptophyta > Magnoliopsida > Apiales > Apiaceae > Apium > Apium graveolens. The sequence continues at coordinate 26,065,305 of NC_133650.1, read as the reverse complement.
TTACTTTTCCTGGATGATAGTTGATTGACACGTCATAGTCTTTAATTAGCTCTAGCCAATGTCGTTGTCTCATGTTGAACTCCTTCTGCATAAAGATATATATTTCAGACTCTTGTGATCCGTGTATATTTCACATTTCTCACCATGAAGATAATGTCTCCAGAGTTTTAGTGCGAACACGATTGCGGCTAATTTCAGATCTTGCGTAGGATATTTCGGTTCATGAGATTTCAGTTGTCTAAAAGCATATGCAATTACGTTGCCATGCTGCATTAATACACACCCAAGTCCTTGATAGGAAGCATTGCTGTAAATGACGAAATCTCCTTGTTCATCTGGTAGCACGAGTACAGGGGCGGTCACTAGTCGATTCTTCAATTCTTGAAAAATTTCTTCACACTTTTCATCCCATGTGAATGTTTCATTCTTCCGAGTCAATTTGGTTAATGGCGTAACTATCTTCGCAAAGTCTTTAACAAATCTTCTATAATAACCAGCCAATCCCAAGAAACTTCTAACCTCTGTCGGGGTCTTTGGTCTTTCCCAATTTAAAACACCTTCATTTTTTGCTGAATCGACTTGAATTCCTACAGTACTGATTATGTGACCTAAAATTTCTACTTCTTTTAACCGAAATTCGCATTTCAAAATTTTTGCATAAAGTTGTTCTTTTATCAAGTTTTCCAAAGTGATTCTTAGGTGTTCAACATGTTCTTCTTCAGTCTTCGAGTAAATCAAGATGTCATCAATAAATACAATCATAAATTTATCCAAGTACTTTTTGAACACCCTGTTCATCAAATCCATGAACGCCGCTGGTGCATTGGTCAACCCAAATGTCTTTACGAGGAATTCATAGTGTCCATATCTTGTTTGAAAAGCACTCTTAGGAATATCTTCGGCCTTGATCTTTATTTGATGGTAACCGGACCTCAAATCAATCTTTGAAAACCATGCTGCTCATTTTAATTGATCAAACAAATCATCAATCCATGGTAAGGGATATTTATTCTTAATAGTCAACTTATTTAACTCACGATAATCGATACATAATCGTATACTGCCATTTTTCTTCTTCACAAATTCCTTTATGTAGTAGATCTTGCAATTGCGTCGCTAGCTCTTTCATTTCGACTGGTGTCATTCGATAAAGAGCTTTTGAAACTGGTTCAGTGCATGGTGTCAGGTCAATGATAAACTCGATTTTTCGATCCGGGAGTAGTCCTGGAAGTTCATCTGGATATACGTTAGAAAATTCACACACTACAAGAATGTCTTCGATTTTCAGGCTTTCCTTTTCCGTATCCAATACATAGGCTACATAAGCTTTACACCCTTGGCGTAACAATCTTTTAGTCTGCATTATCGTCAAGAATATTTGCTTCTGTTTCTTGCCTTTAAATATTACCGTTACATTTTTTGCAGTTCGCAGATTCAGTTCTTTATTCGTGTAGTTGATCTGACCATTATTACCGGCTAAACAATCCATTCCTAAGATAACATCAAATTCTGCTAACTTGAAAGGTATCAAGACAATAGAGAAGTGATGTCCCACTATTTTGATGTCGCATCCTGGACATACTCGGTCTACGGGAACTTGGTCGTCATTCGCTACTTTATATTTAACGTTTCGCCCAACCGTTGAATTTCACGATATAACTTATGAATAAATTCTTCAGAAATAAAAGACCTTGTGTCTCCAAAATCAATCAATACTTTTGCATTCACAGAATTCACAAGAAGCGTACCTGCAACTACGCTTGGATTCTCCACAGCTTCTTTCATTGACATATTAAAGGTCATTGCCTTAGGCTGATTCTGCTGTGGTGGTGGAGGTAATGCCATAACTCTTGGAATACCGGCTGCCATAGTTGCTCCTCTACAATCCTTAGAAAGATGTCCTTTTTTCCATATTTGAAGCAAGTAATATGACACTCGCTGGAATATTGTCCCTTCTAGTTGTATCGGAAGAATGTGATGTTTGGCTTGTTATACACTCATGCATGTTTTCGCCCACATATCTTGTAATCTGGTAGTGGTGGTTTGGTGACTCTTTGCTGATTTGGGGCTTGGAACCGATTACCCATTCTTTGATTGCCTTGCTCTGTCCTTTTAAAATTTATATTTGTTCGGGATTGAAATCCTGGCTTTATATTAATGCGGTTCTGAAAACTTCCTTGTCCCTTTTCCTTTTGGGACGTTTCACTTTCCCCTTCGATGATCATGGCTTTCTAAATCACGACTGTATTGGTCATCAGTTTAAATACTACCACTCTGCTATGAATCCATGGTTGCAATCCCTACTGGAATCTCTTAGCCCGTTTCTCGTTGATATCAACTTGTTTTGAAACAAGTTTAGCCAATTCCGTAAACTTGGCTTCATATTCAGTAATTGACGTGTTCCCTTGTTTCAATTCCAAGAATTTGATTTCCATCTGGTTCTTCATATAGCGGGGAAATACTTTTCGAGCAAAAGCTCGGTAAACCTATCACAAGCTACCACACCGTCGCCTTCTAACACCTTCTTGGACTCTAACCAGTAGTTAGTTTCTCCTCTTAAGAAATAACTAGAGAAATCAGTATTCTGATCTGCTTCCACTTTCACTAGCGCGAATGTTTTCTCTATCGCTTTCAGCCATGCTCTAGCCTTAGTGGGATCCGCTGTATCCCTAAATTATGGAGGCTTCACCGACTAAAACTGTTTAAAGGTAACAGGCACAACTGGTGGTACTTGTGGCTCAGGACGAGGTGGCTGCTGTAACATCTGCTGCTGAAACTGTTGTTGTTTTTGCTGTTGCATCTGCTGTTACATCATTACCATTTTTTGTTGCATCAGGTGAAATATTTGGTCCATATGATGGTTATTGTTTTGCTCTTCATTATTTTTATTGGATGACTTAGTTCTGGTCTTTCTTTTTGGTGCCATTTTTCTGATAATAAAAAATAGTTCTTTTTAATAATTTTGTAAAATGGTTAAGACTAAAGAAAAAAACAATTTAACTTGTATCGAAACGGAAAATTTAAATGATTTAAAAATTTTAACAATTCATTTAAAATAATTTAGAATTTCTTTTTTAATAAATAGTTAGAACAATATCATTTTAAAATTTTCATTTATCTTTTTAAAATTAAACAGAATTTAAAAATATGGAAAGACTATGAAATAGTAAAGTAAAAATAAATGCCATAAAGACTGCAAATTAAATAAATAAAAAATAGAGATTGAAAAAGGTTTATTTTATAAAAACAAACACCAGCCTCATGTGTAAATGCTTGATACAAAAGTTCTGTCACAACTGCTGCCAGTACATATCCAAACTAGGTACTACACACATATCTAGTCTCGTTATACTATAGCTACCTCTATGTACATATACCACATATAGTACAAAATCCTTGTCTAACTAGCCAGCCTCAGAAGCCTGGTGGAATACGATCTAACTCCTGACGGATCGTATCCAAAACTGACTCAACCAATCTCACTGCCCGTTGATACTCGGCATCTGAATGGGTTTCCTCATGGCTCAACGCCCCCAACTCTTGAGAAGCTGCCCCGTAAACCTGTCCAAGTCTCTCTCTCATCACATAGTCTAGCTATAAAGCTGCTACCGGGCCATACTCCCGTCGCTCAAATAACCCAAGGATCTCACAGCACTGAGCTCTCCAAGTCTGGATGTCCTCTCGCATCCTCGCAAACTCATGATATGGAACTATCCGAGGCTCTCTAATCTCTCCCTACGATCCCCTAGAAGGTATGGGCATCAAAGGCTGATATATCACCTGCTCGTCTATAAACTCAACTGATGGAAACTGATAAATCTCAGGTGCTGGAGCATATACAGCTAAGGGAGCTGGAAAGAGTACTGGTGGCATCTGGGGCTCAACCAGCTGAGGGTCAGGGTATACTACTGGCTACTGAGGTGGTATCTCCAGCTCATCGTACTGCGGAAAATCAATCAAATCAGGTATCTCAAACATCGGAAACTCAATAGGTGGTAGCAAAGGTATCTTTGGCTCAAAATATGGAAAATAGTTTATGGGATCTGGTACCTCAGGGACTGTGGATCGACAGGTGCTACTGGAGGAATCGAAAATGGTGGTCCTACAACTGCTGCCTCTCTCTCTCTCTCTCTCTCTCTCTCTCTCTCCCTCTCTCTCTCTCTCTCTCTTTGAGCTGACGAAGTCTCCATCTGACAAAATAATCATAACACAAACAAAAGATCCTATTCCTAGAACTTTTTAAATCCTTAACTTATAATCTTGCAAAAGTCCCTAACAATGTAATTCCTATCTTATATGATCTTCATATCCTATCTTAATCCTAATGTTCTTATTTCAGGGACCAAAACCTACTGATCTGATGCCAACTGTAACACCCTCCAAATTCGAGGTTTAGATCTGGGGAATTACTTGCCAATTAACAATTTTATTAAACTTGTACAGTAATTGTATATACATATAACTAACCCCTTTTATTCAACTACTTAGGATCTTTAAGGTTCAAGTATGAAAACAAGAACAATTAACTACTTTTATTACAAACCCAAATTAATAGTCTTACAAGTTCTCTTTATTACAAACCAATTATCTACATATGTTTCTAAACTAAGTTTCTTTTTATTCAAATAACATCTACATCTATCCATACTACACCTGTTCGGATAACTCAAAGCTCTCTTCTTGAATTAGGGTTAGTTCTCTTGATGCCAGAGGGTCCCGCCTTTTGACTCGCTTCTTTACCACTCGAGTACGAATGGGTTTCATTCTTGCCCTTAACTGAAAAACAAGGTGAATAACAATAATGGGGTGAGCCATAATTGCTCAACAAGTCAATAATATACATATGTAGTCTTAAAAGGAAATTTAATGAACTGGTAATCTATTTTCATATGTAACTATGGATCTCTGAAAAAGAATAATGATGGTCGTTATCGGCGATTATCAATAAATTAGACTGGATTCAACAATCACAGTACTGCAATCTGCTGATCAGTTATATATAGTATAGATCTATTATATTCACATAGACCCACGTCATAACAAGATTCCCAGACTCATTTATGTCCTCCGTATTTCATTCCACGGTCCACTTTATTGATGGTCCTAATCGTAACCATACAGTCCATAGGACAAGCATTCGGAACTATTGGTATGCTTTGAGCCATCTCAATTATTGAGATATACATCAGAATATAAGTACTGCATAATCTATTGGAATATGAATAGAGTATTCAACGTACCAAAAGAAACTAGGAATCAAAGTGAAATGTAATCAGGGAAATAGTAATTGTGTATCAGTGTTTGTGAACATGAATTATCAATACTATCGGGTTGAGAATTTGAATAACGTAAAACAATTCACTATCCTGGATTTAGAATAGGGGATAAACTTGCCTGATACGCGTTCTACCTCAGGTATAACATAATTTTCGAACACTGGCTTGATTCTCCTTGCTGGGTTCGTTCTATCAAAGAAAGATACTTATTTAGTCTACTTATATCTTACTTGAATATCAATTCGACTTTACGCTGCTCTTATCGTCTACCCGCACGATTCTAACCAACTGGTATAATGATTATCTAGCAATTAGGACACGATAACCACATAAATCACATAACATATAAGTCAGATAGTCATTTTGGGCTTTAAAACATTTTTAGAATTGAAATCAGATCTATATTCACATTATTTAACAATATTTGGCTCGTTTCCTAATTTTTGGAATTTATTAGACTCGTTATTATGATTAATAAGGTCTGTATTTAAATAAATATCGAAATTCAACCCGTTTTTGAAATAATTTAAGATTCAAAATTATTTTTATTGAAAACAGATCATTTTTCTGAGTCTAAGGCCTTTCGTTTCGATTAAATCGGATAAACGGTTCAATTATTATTCAATAAATAAGAATAAATCAATTATTATTCAAAATAATTAATTATTCAAAATAATTGAACATCAAATATAATTTTAAATAATTATTTAGAAAAAATCAGAATAAAAAAAAATTACTTTCCAAAATTTTTAGATTTAAAATGAATTTATTATAAATTATTTAAATATGTTGATTAATTATTAAATAAATAATCAATTTAAATGAATAATAAGTAAATATGAAATAAATAAATAAATAAATAAATAAATAAATAACTTAAATTATCGAATTTTTAAAATACTAAAATAGTTCGGATTTATTTGTAAAATAAGTCAAGTAATTAATCAAATTAATAAATTGATTTATTTAATAATTAAAACTGAATTTTGAATTTATAAAATAAAAGTAAAATAAAAATAATTCAGAAACAAGTTTTTGCAATTGGAATTGGGGATGTTAGGTCACACACACTGTAGAAGGGGGTTGAATACAGCGTATAACACAATCAAATCGAATTCAAAGAACACAAGTAACAGAAAACAAGCTTTATTAAATTCTGTTACAATGTAGAACTGTCCTCTCTCAGTGATGAACAAATATCACGAGAGCTGCTAGGGTTACAATGAATAATATTCTCGATAATGATAACATTTATAGTGTAAACCCTATGTCTGTGTTTATATAACACATAGTTACAAGATAATCGCTAATTGATATGGAATATAATTCTGCTTCCTAAAATATATCAATCAGTTATCTTTTCTTCCAAGTATTCCATTCTTCACAGAATTCCTTCTTCATGCATATCTCTTCTTGCGTTTGTCTTGATCTTCTTTCCTTTCAATCAGCCGCCTTCCTTATCTGAAAGTTTCCTTTAAGTCCTGATATTATCTCCTGATAAATATCTCCTGAACCTTAAGTGCTGATAACTTAAGTTCTAACTTAGTATAAGTGCTGATTTCAGTTAAGTACTGATTTATCCTATTTAAGTAAGATCTGAAAACTAAACATAAATCATATTAGACATCACATTATCAAATATATCTAACAATCTCCCCCAAATTGTAAATTAGCATAATATACAAGTTTAATAGATATTTGATGATGTCAAAAACATTAAGTACAAATGCATGAGAATTTGACTAGATAACTACAACTTACAGTCCTTAAACCTTTACCAACTTTAACTTCTGATAACAACTTCAGTCTGTATACACATCAGAATTTGAGCAGTAGTAGATCTTAACTTGGCTTCACTTTCTGATCTCTTTAATGTCAGGAGTTGTTCTGAGATAGTTCTTTAACAAACATCTCTCAGCGTATCTGAGTTCATCAATCATCCTCCTTTTAGCATCTTTGAGTTCAGCAGTATCTTCACCAGTTTGGAAGATAGCATATCTGAGATCATTAATTTTTTCTTTCCTCAACTCCTGATCTAGTCTTATGATATAGGCTTTGTCAGACTCTAGATTGAATTCAAGTCCCTTAATACCAAGATATGTTCTGATCTTTGCAGTATTAGGCTTCATGTCAACAATATCACCCTTGTGTACTTGGGACAGTATGTGCTGTCAGACTTTACAAAATAAAGCCTTTTCTGTCTCTGAATTTGAGTCTTCAAATAATTTGTAGCACTTTCTGTTATTTTGTCATTCAATTGAAGTAAGAATAAAACATGTTCTAGTTCCTCAAAATACTTCAGTGGTATAGCATTTTCCCTTATATGGTAAACCCTTCCATCTGTCATGAAATATAACAAGATGTGTTCTTTCAAGAAGGTATGGTAGACCATCTGTACAGATTCTAGTTGATTTAATCTTTCAGGAGTTGCTCCAATACCTGGTTCACTTAAGGAAGTTGGATCATTGGTTGTGTTTTGCACTATTCTTTCATCAGCACTACCCAATCCAGATTTATCTCTTGCTTCCTTTCCAGTAACCACTCTTGCTTCAAAACCACTTGCTGCAGTCTTCAAAGGTTGAGTCTGTTTGGCTTTAGTGAATCCTGGTAGGAGTAACTTTGAGGATTTAACATGAGCAATGTCAGAGGTTTCCTTTGACTTATCTTCTAATATCAAGCCAACTTGAGCTATGTCAGAGGTTGCTTGCTTCATTGTTATATCAGAACTAACTATATCTTGACTCTGAACAACTTGAGCCATGTCAGAGGTTGTTTTAGAAATCTTCCTTGAAGTCAGAGTAAGATCAGCATCTTCAATAGAAATTTCTCCATCCATAGGAGGCACATAAACCTTTATAGGTTCCCCAACTTTTTCTTTGCCCTTGGACCTTGGATCTATCTGCAATTGTGATTTGGCCTTGGTTGCCACATGATTTGTCCTTTCTTTTATCACAATGCCTTTAGTCGTAGGAGCTTTCTTTTTAACAACAGAAGCTTCAGATTTGGAGTTGACCTTTTCTAACTTAAGTCTAGCTTCTTCTTCTATTAGACTCTTAAAGTCCATTCCTGGATTTTCTTTCAGAAATATCTGTCTTGAAATTTCTTCATCAAGTTCCAAAAATTCATCAGAACTTATCCTTTTACCAGTATCAAAAGTTATTCTTCTCCCAGTATCAGAACTTGTTATATGCCTTGTAGTTCCAGCTCTACTTGATGAGAGACCTCCACCTTGACCACGACCTCCACCCATTCCAGAGTTTCCCGAGTCATTACCATCATCCTTTTTCTTTAGTGTCTTATCAGGTTTGTATTTGGACTTAATTACTTTCTCCCCCTTTTTGGCATCAGCAGGTAAAAGAAGAGAGAGAAGCAATTCCACTGAGGATTGGATCTCATTGAGTTGAGATTGTTGAGAAGCTTGATTTTTCAAAATTTCATCAATCTGAGACTGTTGCTTCTCTTGGGTCTTCTCAATGTTGGCAATTCTGTCAAAGGAAGGTTTAAAAAAGTTTTTCTTTTCAAGTTTCATAGTCATTTCTTGCTTGAGTAAAGCTTCTTTAATTTTATGAACCTCGGCATGAGTTGTTGAGTGTTGACCTTGAAGGTGTCTAGTACTCAATGCAGTAACTCTCAGCTGTGTCTTAAAATCATCATTAACTAGCATCTCATCAGCTTTTACCAAGTGCTCAGCAAGAATTCTTTCAGTTGGAACAAAGGTAACTGTGTTCCACTCCTTAGTCCACTCATGTCCTCTAGGAGTTTCTCTCCAAGGTACTGGTGCTTCCCCTTTAACAAACTTTTTGACTATCTCAGCTTTTGAAGGAGCTTGTAGAGGTGCATGTCCAGAAGGACCAGCTGCATCAGCATCAAAATTTATAGCAGTATTACCAGTAGCATCAACATTTGCAGCATCAGAACTTACAGAGTCAACAACTTTAGCATCTTCTGATAAAAGAACAGTATGAGAAGCTATGGAGACTTCAACATCATCCTCTAAGGGCTGATCTCCAACTAAGTTCTGATCAACATCCATATTCTGATGCTCACCTAAAATCTGATCTTTAGTATCTAGATGCAGAGAAGGTGTTGTAGGCAATTCTGGATTAAAATCAGCATCAGGAATTGGTGTTGTTGGTGGAGTGACTTGAGTTGTTGGAGCTTCTAGATGCAAAACTTGAGGCACTTCCAAGTTATGAATGTCAATTTCATCACTTGGCCCCTGGGTATCAGCATTTACTGGAGATACTGAAGGTGTAGGAATGTGAGTAGATTCTGGCTCATGTAGTGGTGAGTGATGAGTGGCATGAGGATCTGAATCAGCACTAGGAGAATTGTGAGCTTCAACAGGGTCTTGTGAGATCAGAGATTCCTGATCTCCTTCCTTAGCTGCTGCTTCCATTCCTTTACCAGAATCTTTAGGCTTTTTTCCAATGTTTTGAATCTTTTAGCTTTTAAGGTGACTTTAGGAGCTGTATCATCAGTATTATGCTTTCTAAGCCTTTTTAGAGGCCTAGAACTCCCAATATCATCATCCTTCTGAGAAGAGACCTTCTCAGCTTCTTTAACAACATGTTCTGATACAGGAACCTGTTCCTCAGCATCTGATTCATCTCGCAGAATGAATCCCCTTCTCTTCTGTTGTGTCTGAGATACTTTCTTAGTCCTCTTAGGTTTGGAAGATGAAGGTTGCACTGTAGGATCTGAAGTTTGAGGTTGAGAAGTTTGTGGTGGTTGATTAGAGGTGGTAGGTGCCGATGGATGAGGTTCAGATGCTTGAACATCAGGATATAGTGCAGTGTATTTAACATGATCATAGGTTATTAAGGCTTGTTTGACACATAAAGGAATTAAGAGGGGTCTTAACACAACCTTCTTATTATCAGTAGATAATAAGTCAGTAAAAGCTCTTTTAGCTATTCTGAATGATGAAATTAATTCACCATAATTTTGGGGCTTATTATCATAACAGAAACAATAAATAAGCTGACAGAATCTAGCAAAATAAACAGTAGATCTATCTTCATTCATTCTGTCCCCAATAAAACCTAAAATAGCACGTGCATAGTCAAAATCAGTTTGATTTATAAGAGCATACCCGATTTGTTGGCTGAATATGGGAATTGCATCAAAATTGGAACATTTGTTTGCAAAAACTTTAGTTATGCAATCAAAGAAGAAACTCCATTCCCTCCTTATGAAAGATCTCTTCAACTAGCCCAGCTTTGCCAATGTTCTTTCATATCCCAGACTGGCCATCATGTTTTGAAGAACTGGCTCGTCAACAGTAGAATAGACACAGTTCTCAGGTAGCTGTAGTGCTTGTCGAACCGTAGACAAAGTCACAACATACTCATCCTCCCCAGATGAAAAAATAATACTTGGGGACCCTTGAGCACCACCATCATCATACACACCGCTTCTCCAGAACTCCAGTACTTGAGTACCAGAAACTGCTTCGGGTTTAGTCAGAGCATACCCAATATGAGAACTAGCAAGAAAGTCCTGAATGAAGTGAAGTTCAGAGGGTGCTTCTGACTTGCTAAGAATAGAAGAGGAGTTATTAGGAACAAACGTTGCTCCATCGAAGATTATGTCCTTGGATGCCATGAGAATTCGTGAGAAAGAAAATTGCCTGTAAGGTGTTTGAGAAAATGTCTGTATGAAAAATCGTCAGTAGATGAGAGAGTATAGAAATAAAGAGAGAGAGATAAAATATGAAAGTAAATAAAAGATTTTACAATCTTTTCTCTCTTTTACTTATACACGGTAGAAAAAGTAACCGTTGAGACACCTATCAGACATGCAGCAGTAAAAGATATTTAATGGGCACAGGTATTCAGTAATCATTACTTATCACATGCAGTTTTTCTAGGAAAAAACCGTTCCACTTACCAAGTAATCCCATTAATCAAGGTAGTTCAGTTTTATTTTAAAATTTAAAACTATTCCCACTTAATAAATTTTTATCACTGTGTGACCAATATTCTAAAAAAAAGACCAATGAGAGAATGACCATTAATAAACCAAGTAAATAAAAACTTCCACGTTAGAATCAGAACTTGATTTGTATCAGAGCTAAAAAGGTCATCAGAATATGGTTAGTATCAGGATTTAAAATGTTATCAGAATATCAAACGACTCAGAGATAAAATCTTGTATAAATATAAAATTTCATTAATATATTGAGCAAATACATTTCATGAAATTTAAATTACATGCTTAAAACTACAAGATTGTCCTAAGCTACAAATCCTAACATCAACAGCTTTTGTCCTCAGCTAAGAAGCCAGACAAAGCTGACGGTGAAGAGAAACAGGTTGGAGAAATTATTTCTTCTTCCTACTCTCAACAAAAAGAACAGCAAGACGAATAATACGCTCCTGCTATCGGAGAGCTTCCAGCCGTTCCTCTTCCAGTCGCTCAAGATGGCGATGGTAGTCCATGTAGAAGAACAAGAGGTCTGTGAGGACCTCTTGGGGAACTGAGTCCCAAATTTCATCAGGAATGGCAGTGACATGCCATTCCTGCTGCCATTCTGTACACCTCATATTGATAGTGAAGGTGTCATAGTTCAGAACTAAGTTATAATGAACCATGGTTGTGATGAGTGAAAAAGAAATGAGTTTCAGAGTTTGAGAGAAAATGAGAGATGTGTTGGCTGGAATGAGGTGTTGGTTTATATAGCCAATAGAATGCCAAGAGACGCAAGGAAAATTGAATGGTTATAGGTAGAAATAATTCTACCTCATTTCCCTAGACTGATGATAATAAAAACAACCATTGGAAGTTTAAAACATGATTTAATGCGCACATGAAACAAGTAAAAATTACTATGCATAGACGTGTACCACTAACCCAAATTATATTGACTGTTAATATCTCACCCAAACATATTCTGATTTTAAATAAGACTATTTCAGATTTTAACCACTTTAAGTCAAGTAAAGAATCAGAGTTTAATATCAGAACTTAGACTTATATCAGAACTTTACAGTCATTAGAACATGATTTCTTAACTCGAAAAGTGAATGCCTATTTCTGTAATTCTTCACACAAATTCTGATTTCGTTTCTTCAGAACTTAATCATCAGAACTTCCATCATAACTTGTCCTCAGAATTTATGTAACTGACACATAAACGTTCATCTAAAACAACATTTATCACCACAGTAATTTTCATCATTCATATGGACTGTATGTGTGTGCAGTAAGCTAAATATCAGATAAAGATTAAAGTCTGATTCACTACAGTACATCTTAGAAATAAGGCATAACTAAGAACTTTGCTCAAAATTTGTCATGATTCTGAAGTCTACTTTAGAATGAGTTCATGCATGAGTCCACCTCAACTATTTTGTGCTTATTTTATGCATCTTTTGAAATTCCATTTTATAGAGGCTTCTCAGTGTAAGTGAGTCAAGACTGTTTATCAGAATTTATGCTATGATCAGAGTATTTCTCCAGTAATCATAGAGTGTGAAAAATCACCAAGAAAAATATTCATTTTTGCTTTTCTGATGCATATTACTTAATACCAGCAATGCACTTGGGTCTTCCCTTCCACAGTTTTTACTCTAGATCTCAAGGGAGTACCTGGTTTTTATTTCTTTTTCTTTCCCTTTTCATTTGATAAGTGAGGCTTATCAGCACTTAGTACATTCACAAGATTTACTAACATCAGAACTTAACAGATGAGAAGCATTATTCTAGTTTTTGATTTAGTAATAAGATAGACAAAGTAAATTTAACTAAGCTCAATATTAGAATTTGCTTTTGTCAACAGATTTCCACATAAACAATTACTTCAAACATGGGATGTGTTAGTATATTAAAGACTACTATGTCAGCATCTAGCATATTTATCCTCATTGAATTGAATAATCACAGAAACATTCATATCACTATCAGAGTTTGGAAATTCACATCAGACAACAATGAATACTTAAGCAATTTTTAATTAAGCACAGAATACACAAAGATGATAATATCTGTAAATACTGATCATAAAGTCTAATGCATCGGAACAAAAACTAAGCAGATTTAGAGAAAGAACCTAAAACCATTCCAAGTTCATTTAGCAATCTTGTAAAAGTAGCTTCACACAGTGGTTTTGTGAAGATATCTGCTAGTTATTGATCTGTTGGAACAAAGTGCAATTCCACTGTACCTTCATCCACATGTTCCCTTATGAAGTGGTACCTTTTGCTGATGTGCTTTGTCATTGAGTGTTGAACTGGATTACCTGTCATAGCAATAGCACTTTGATTATCACAGTAAATAGAAATTTTAGAATATATTAACCCATAATCCAGTAACTGATTCTTCATCCAAAGAATCTGTGCACAACAGCTTCCTGCAGCAATGTACTCTGCTTCTGCAGTTGATATGGAAATTGACTTTTGTTTCTTGCTAAACCAAGAAACCAATCTGCCTCCAAGAAATTGGCAGCTTCCACTTGTGCTTTTTCTTTCAATTTTGCAACCTGCAAAATCTGCATCTAAGTAACCTATTAGCTTAAAGTCTGATTCTCTAGGATACCACAATCCAAGATCAGTTATTCCCTTAAGATACTTGAAAATTCTTTTCACAGCTGTTAAGTGAGGTTCTCTTGGATCTGCTTGAAATCTTGCACAAAGACAGGTAGCATACATGATATCAGGTCTACTAGCAGTTAGATAGAGTAGAGAGCCAATCATAAATCTGTAATCAGTAATATCTACTGATTTACCAGTATCCTTATCCAATTTTGTTGCAGTGGCCATGAGAGTGGATGCACTTGAACAATCTTGCATTCCAAATTTCTTCAGCAAATTTCTGGTGTACTTAGTTTGACAAATAAAAGTGCCTTTTTCATTCTGCTTGACTTGAAGGCCCAGAAAATAGCTAAGTTCCCCCATCATACTCATTTGATATCTTGACTGCATCAGTTTGGCAAACTTCTTGCAAAGTCTGTCATTTGTAGAACCAAAGATGATGTCCTCAACATATATCTGAACCAAAAGTAAGTCCTTTCCATGGTTGAGGTAGAACAGAGTTTTGTCAATAGTTCCTCTGTTAAATTTACTTTCCAGAAGAAACTGAGCTAAAGTCTCATACCATGCTCTTGGAGCTTGATTAAGGCCATAAAGTGCTTTTTCAAGCCTGTGGACATGATTTGGAAATTTGGAATCTACAAAGCCTGGTGGTTGTTCAACATATACTTCCTCTTCCAATTCTCCATTGAAAAAAGCACTTTTTACATCCATTTGAAAGAGAGTAAACTTTTTGTGAGCAGCATAAGCCAAAAATCTCCTTATGGCTTCCAGTCTAGCAACTGGTGCAAATGTTTCATCATAATCAATTCCCTCCTGTTGAGAATATCCTTTCGCAACCAGCCTTGCTTTATTCCTTATAATTATGCCATCACTATCAATTTTGTTTCTGAACACCCACTTTGTACCAACAACTGATTGGTTGCACCCAATCATCATCTTGAAGAGCTTCTTCCACTTTCTTTGGTTTAGTCTGAGAAAGAAAAGAATTATAGAGACATTCACTTGAAGTAGCTGTTCTAGTTCTGACACCTGCATCAGGATTTCTAATAATTAAGTCAGGTGTATGTGATTTAGTCCATTTCCTTGCAGATGGAAGGTTTTCTCTAGAATTGGATGCTCCCCTATGATCCATGCTATATTCATCAACATTTTCTGATGCTCCCCACTGAAACTATGCTCTCTGAGTTGGATCCTTCAGAAATTGAGTTTTCAGAATTATTAGAACTTGGCTTATCAAAACTTGATGAATCAGATCTTGAAGAGCCAATTGTATGTTCTGATGCTTCTTGAGATGTGGTTGTATCTTCATTATGCTCCCCCTGCACAGGTGCATCTTCCTTTGGCGTAGTCATCACAGTTTCAATAATATCAGAGTTTAATCCATCAGAGCTTGCAGTATCAGGATTTACACTGTCAGGATTTTCAGTATCAAAATTTAAGTCTTCATTTTCAAATCTCAGCTGATCATGATCATTGAAATCTTCAAGTCCAGTAATGTGGCGCCCTCCAAACTCGAGTCAGAAGTTTGGGGTCCACAACACATACACAATATATAAACCTGTATAAGAGATATTATTTATAATGACCCTGCTTCACAAAACCACGGATCGCAATAGGTTAAAGTATCAAAACAAGCCACAACCTTAACTTTTATTACAACGTACCAAATTCCCCTTTCATTTAACTCACAACTGATAATAAAAGTATTCTTACAATTTGACTATCTCTCTACCGCATGAAGCTTCTATTAGCTCGATCCAACTCAACTAGAACCTTAGCCCACACTTTAGACTGAGGAACTTCACTATCATCCATATCATTTTCAACTGTAACATATATAAAAAGATTCGCAAAAGTGAGCTAACTAGCTCAGCAAGTCATGATAAGGATAATTGAAGTTAAACAATGGTCAAATGAGATGATTCAAAGGAATCAAGTTTCTTTTTAACTAATCATTAGAATTGGATATTCATTTTAAGTTTTAAAAACCAAGGTTAGGCTGCTGATCAGTCACGCACTAACCCCGAGCAAACACACAACACTGCTCTAATTACTGGATCCAAGGCACACATTGGCCCAACTTGACCATTGGTATGGTTTGACCACGAATCTAGTCCACATATATAAAAACTATCCAATCCTAAAGCAGTTCAATATGATAAACAATATAATTTGATAAAATAAGATCATAATCAATGATGGTTAAACACTTGAATAGAAACGTAAGGAAACTCATGGATATCTCAAGGGTATATCAGGGTATGTATAAGAAACAGAGTTCAGTTTGCACAAGGGTCAGGTATTAGACCAGTAATGATTTTTCAGGATATGGTTCTTTGATGTTATAAAGAGTGATTGGAGTATAAAAGTTTCTGTGTTTTCAAACAATTCTCTTCCAGTATTTGGTGTTTGATAGTTATACATGTGGGGAGTATTATCATATTTGTGTGATTTGGTGTCTGGTAAAAAAAAATGGTTCATAAAGAATAAGGCTTACGGCTCAAAGATCAAATGAGGTGGCTCAGGTTCAAGGCTGAAGGATTCAAACTATTTACAATATAAAACAGAGATATTTTGAATACTTAACAATATTTCACGAGAGAATTTAGAAACATTTGCATTATATCTTGAAAAAGGTTTAGAAGTACTTGCCTTACAGGGCTTTACAACTATTACTGATCAACTCTGTGCCGACTCTGCCACTCAGGCTTTAACATTCAACCACTAGACCACATTAGATTCGACTTCGACACTCAGTTTTTTCTGTTAAAACTCTACTGAGCTCATTGACTGACTACTAGGTCATCTTTAGTCCAACGTCCACTTTCGATTTCCCGACTAAAACCTACAGGGGCGAAATACTCTATGTTAGACACTCAGTTATGCTTGACATATCCTTGCTAACCACCTACCCATACGATAGCATCTTCCGACTCGTAATCATTCATATTATAATAACACAACCAACAATTAGGGTTCACGTTCTCGAAATCGGTTCAGTGTTCGTTTTCAGAAAATATGTATACTAGTCATCGTATGAAATTAGGGTTATTGATTTTGGAAAAGTGTTTCACTACAACATACAATCAAGTTTTGTATAAAACATACGTATATGTATTTACTTATACTCGCTCGACGTCCCGATAATCCTCGGATACGCTTCTGTATTTCCATAGTTCGATTCCCCGAAAATCGGACAACGTCCCCTTTGTTTATCGGACTACCTGTCGAAATATCATCGACGTCAATAACACAAATCACAATCCAATTTTTACAATTCCACAACCATTCCCATACGAAACTAATTACATGATTCATTTTATTTATTTTATAAAATTAGGGCTCAGAATAAATTCATCACCGTCCACCGTCGGCTCGCCGGGGCTCATCGCCGACGGCGGTAAAATTCGTCGGTACCCGACAAATTTCGGGTTTCCACACGGAATTTCACCGATTGAATATAATTTTCCATAAAAAATTGATTTATTTCTTGAATTGTAATCAATAATTTTTGCAAAAATAAGAACTAATTCAGAAATAATCGAGATAACAGAACAGACAGAATTACAACACAACACAGCACTGCCACACACACGCGTGTTAACACACGCAACCCACCGGATAATCGATGGTAACCCGCAAGAACAGGAAAAACAATAGCAAGGGAACCAACACAGTACCACACGCGATTACACGCGCATAGGAGGGAGGAGAGTCGGTGACAAGGTCACCGGAAACGGAGTGAAGATGGCGGCATAATTACCGGGGAAGAAGAGGATTCCGGCGAGAAGAGCAGGGAAGAAAAGAACCGAGGGCAGCTATATATCTATATGTATACATCTGATATTGAGAGAGAAAAGAAAGTGTAGAGAGGGGAGAGACAAATTGAGAATGAGGCTTTCTGTGGATGAAGGAACAGGGGAGGGGTGGGGTGATGTTTTGTTTATTTATTATTATTATTATTATTATTATTATTATTATTATTATTTTAAATCAGTAACACAAAATAAGCCATAATTCGCTGCCACATTTTTGCTGAATAACTAATATCCTGACACGTGTTCTCCCCTATCTGATAGCCTCGTTTTATCCTGATTTTTGGCAATTTAACGAACAATCACGCGAATAAAAATAACCCGTAAAATTACCAAATTAATTTTAAAATATCATAAATAATTCAAAGTTATTAAAAATAAATTTCCATGATTTTTAAATCATTTTTGAGAAGCAACTCGTACCCGTATTTCATAATTAACGAACCGAGCCGCACTTACAAGAAATTCAGAAAATTACGAAAAAAATCTTAAAATATTACAAATATCCCGAAGTTTACAAAAACATAAATTTCATAATTTTAAAATAATTTCTGAAATGCAGTTTATACCCACTTTTAGCAATTAAACGAAACAACGCGCGGGTAAAAGTGATCCCAAAAATTTCCAAAATAATTTTAAAATTCCCAGAATATTCCCGACTTAGATAAATATGAGTTTCGTAATTTTTGAAGAATTCTAGAATTTAATATGGAATTTACACTTAAATATGATCAGAAAATCATACAGGGTTAAATAATTAATAAAATATTTATTTCTAAATTTTGTAAAATCCCAAAAATAATTGTTGCAATTATAAAACCATAAAAACAATTTTAAATATATTCCAGATATTTTTGCAATTAAATTGCACTGAATCCATATTTGGAATTGAAAGTAATTCAATACAACTCTATAATTAATTCAGCGGACAACTTGGTACCTCATAAATCACACATAGATAATAATCACACAACACATAGCGGTCACAACCAATACACATATTTTATTTATTTAATAATTTCCATAATCACATATTTAAATAATTCAAAAATACACGAGTCGTTATATCCTTCCCCCCTTAAAAAGATTCTGTCCTCAGAATCTGGTCTAACTAAACAAGTGAAGATATTTGTCAAGCATATCTGACTCTAGTTCCCAAGTAGACTCTTCTACTCGAGGGTTTCAAACGTACTTACTATGGATATACTGTCATTTCAAAGAACTCGCCTTTAACGATCAAGAATTTAGATCGATCACTATATGCATAACACACTTGGACAAGAGCCCATTGGCTCCTAATCAGTCACTTAATTCAAATCAAATACTTATCGCTTTAATATTAACAAGTCAAACATATTATATGTACACACTGTTGTAACGGTAACATCAACTCATGAACAACTTTACCTATATTTATCAATACCCCGAATGGTTTACTAATTTTAGGACTTAACCTGTCCCTTCTACTCAGACTTATTCAGTCTCTTACAAGATGAAACTTGTACTAACACTACTGGTCCTATTTCTATATTCTTACTCTCTCTCGATACAAATCCACCTTTTTTTTCTTTGTCTACTCCGAGCTGCTTCAATCAATATCATTATGCCCTTGATTTGTTGAATTAACGTAGGATTTGACAACTTTCTTTCTCCCACTTTATCTCAATAAAAATGGGGATCTACAATTGCGTTCACATTAAGCTTAATAAAGTGGCATTCCAAAGCTGACATCGATGATAAATGATCATTCCAGTGTTTCCTTAAAACTCAACTTCTCCACATATCTTATATTTCCTGAATCACTTCCGTACTTTGACTCTCCATTTAAGGATAGTAGGCGGTGCTCGTTTTCAACTTAATTTCCAAACATTTAAACATCTCTTAATCTTTTCTATCAGTTAAGGCTAAAAAGTAATCCGATAGATTCACGTACTATCACCTTTAAGTATTTGAACTTCAGATTTCACTCTTTCCAATTCATTTATTAACTCCTCAGTGGTCTTAATTACATCCAATCCTTTCTGTCGGCATAATGCATCTATTACCATACAGCTTTTCTTAGGTAGTTGTTAATGGATCAATTCAGAATCTTTTGTTAATCTTAGTCAAAATTTCATTCTTGAAGACTCAACGTATAGTTCCCTGAATATTTGAAGATATTATCAATAAATACAATTCACTTATCTGAGTACTCCTTATACAACATGTTCCTTAATTCCTTATAGACAACTGATACACTTGTTATTTCATATAATATCACCGGAGCTTGCAATACTCATAACTTATTTTAATCGTAATCTCTGTTATGTCCTCAGGTCGGATCTTAAGTTAATTCTCAATACATAACACACTTCTTGAATCAGGTCTCATATGTAATCAATTCTTTATATGGTCTCACTTCTTCTTATTCATTGTTTTGTTAAACTCCCGATAATCAGTATATACTCTTATCATTTCATTCCTTTTCTACATGAACATCACTGGTACCCTTCACGATTCATTTCTTGTAAAACCACTCCCTGGGTCTGCCTTATCCACTAGGCCTCCAATATTTCGCCTTAATTCTTTGACATATCCAACACTTCCTAATCCATCTTGAAATTTCGTTCTTATACCTGGTTATCACTATTTTTCTTTAAATTTCCGTATATCTTGGCATTTTTTCAATAAATTAAATACTTTATATTTGGAATTCCCTATGGGATCTCATTTCTTAGTCCTTCTACTTGTAGCATCCAAGTGCTAGAAGAAAACCTGGGGGTATCGTGCTCGTTCCCCTAGGCGCATAAATTTCCTTTTATTAACTGCCAACATCATAATCCATTATCTTCTCTTGACATCTCCTTATCTTTTCTTACCAATTCTGACTGAAAGGTCATGCTACCCATCTTTGCTTCCTTTAGATTATATATCTGACTTCCAACTCCAACATCTAAAATTCCATAGATAATTCTTCCGGTACAATTTCTATGTTTGTTTTCTCCTTTTTGCTTATCGCCTGCCTCTACATTTGCCTTTTCCTAGTAAATATATACTTCAAACTCTCATGGTTCGTATAAATTTTACACCTTTCTCCATACATATCATGTTTCCCAATCTTTTAAAACAAATATTATTACTGTTAGCCCCAATTATGAGTAAGATACTTCTACTCATAAGGTTTCGGTTGTCTGGGTGCATATACAATAACTTTATTGTACTGCATCAACCTATTTCCTTCTTCCATATGGGAAGCATCACTATAAACTACCAAATCTCCTTGATACTTTTAAATTGATAAAACAGGTGTTGTAACCATTCTTTCATTTAACTCCGTACAACTTTCTTCACCCTTCTCACTTTATATAAATTTCTTACTCTTCCTGATTAGCTTCGTCCAAGATATTGTAGCTTTCAAAAAAAGAAATCTTGCACAAATTTTTAATAATAACCGGTCTATGGTAAAACTTCTTACTTTTGTTGGGGCTTTTGGTCTTTCTTTATTCATAGTAACTTTAATTTCTACTGGATCTCCTTTGGTCTCCTCCTTACTGATTACTTATGCTTTCTACCATGAAAACTTTCACCTTGCTAACTTCACATACTTCTTTCTTCTCTGACTCCTCAGTTGTCATTAAATGCTTCGCATGGACCTTTGTTGACTTTAAGTAACACAAATACAACTCATCCAGATATTCCTTAAAGATTTCTTGATAGTAAACTTGTTGAGCTTTCCCTAATTGACGCATAATCTCATACTTCCATCTTCTTATTAACAATTAGTACCGGTGCACCTTATGGGATACACTGGGTCTAATTGCTTCTTCTTCTAACATCTCTTGCATCTGCTTTACTAACTTCCTCATTTTAACTGGTGCCATTTTGTGTAAGGCCTTGGTCACTGGCTTCGTCTCAGGTGCTACATCAATCGCGAGCTTCATTTCTCTATCAGGAGGAAATGTTGATAACTCATCTGGAAACATATCTTGAAACTCCTTAATTGCTATAAAATTTTCAAATTTTGTTTACTTCTGACTTTTATTTATCACATAATCACCATAATGCTCACATCTTGATCACCGAAATCATCGTTTCCAATTTTTTTTACCTTCCCTTGTCTTCTGAACCTCATCACATTCTCATTTGGCATCTTCAGAACTATCTTTTATCACGACGGTCTATCTGAGTATCACGCTTTAATAGTTAATCCATGCCTTAGAATAATGTCAAATCCTCTTATCTTAAATGATATCAATTTTTCATAACTTATTTCCAGAAATCTCAATTCCATCATTGGTACTTACTTAATTAACAATTTCACGTTCTTAGCTTTCTAGTCCTTTAGTCACAATCTTATCAATTCAACAGGGTAATTCATCTTATCAACAAAACCCTGAGAGATAAACGATCATATCGCTCCCACATATTTCAATAATTTAACGCATAGGGTATACACAATAATCATTCACGTCATCACATCTGTATTCTAAATAGCATAATTCACAGGAAAATTGCAAATGCTCGTTCTCAGAGACGTATTTCTTGTTGGAGTAGATTCCCTTGACTCTTAGTGCATCCCTGGCTAGGGCAAGTGATTTGCAGTCCTCGTCATATACCCTTGTTTCCTTTTCATGCATGAGAGGTAGATGGAACTTTACCCGCTTGGTTCATAATACGTTGACTTTTATTTGAAAAAGTCTGGCAAAGGACGATAATACAATGAGACAACTAGAAGGATTCACAATTCAACAAAAATTAGAGTTGAAAAGAAAGAAGAAACAATGATTTGAATATGAATGAGACAGCCACATTGGTACTTAAGATGGCCAGTCTTTCGTACCATATGGCATACAACACATGATTAGGTGGCGTCCCACCCGACACTTCGTCATCCCGACAAAATGTCTCACCATAACACTGTTTGTCCCAATCAGAAAGCAAAACTTGAGGGAAACAATTAAATTTGAAGAGAATGCAATATCTTCCTTTTTGATATTATCATAAGGAGTTTATTAAGAATTTAAGTTCATACATTTTTTTGTGGAATTAAAAAAGAATATACGCTGTAAGATTGAAGACAAGAACGATACTATTGGTCACCATCCACATTTCATTTGTATTCATCTTTCAAGCTTGTTCGATCATATCCCAATTGTGTCATATAACAACTTTAGAAAGTACACTGAAATGCCTTCACAAATTAAGCACTATAGTAGATTCTTACTTGCTAAGTCTTGCGTCTTTAGCATCGCACCTACACGTATAATACTTTAACAATTCGATCATAATGATGTTCTTAACAGATAACCTCGAGTGTCCTCCTCTTTAATTTAGAATAACCTTGAATTATTCAATATAGCGATCCTTTTGTTAATAATCTTCTTCTTTTGGAAGGGTCTGGAAATCTCCCCAACCTCCTTCGATCACGCCCAGGCTCTTTTTAAATCAGTGAATTCTTTAAACTCTAATGGTCTCTACAACTGGATAAATAATTACTCCGTACACGGATTCTGTTATTAACCTTGTAAAACAACATTTACACCTTACCGTTAGGAATAATCAACTTCTTCATAATCACGGATCACTTTATTCTCTGAATTAACAATACTGGGTCTAAAATAATTATCCTTCCAGGTAATCCGGGTCTTTTAACAAACAAGAAACTCAAGTAGTAACTTGACAACCAATGTTTAAAACTTATTTTATTCAAAAAGGCTTTTAGAAATTTTGTAAGGAAAATCTTTTTCGAAAACCTGTTAAAAATTTTAAAAATCACAAATCTGGTTGTCCTTACTATATGAGTTGGTTGTTGTCCTTCTGATCTATAACAAGGTACCAAATTAAAGAAACAATCATATAGAGGTCCATTCACTTCAATCTACCTTCTCTCCTTTATTAGGTCCATTTGCCTTCTTTAATCGACGATCACTTCAATTTATCGTTGCATGTTATCGTATTCGTAGCTTCACATCAAAACTTTCATACTGGTAATTCTCCTGTCATCAACTTTGCAGTCGTTAAGTAGAACAGGTTATCCAATAGTCAACAAGTCCACTGACGACACATCACACTGTTACTAAAAATATATCACATCGTCATAACACCATTATCTAACTCCTAGGAAAGCTCCAGATCCATAATCTCCTCTAACTCTCTTCTCAATACCTATCTAATCCATTCCACAAGCTAGTCCTGGGTGGCCTTAATCATTAATGGCTTCTTTTAATCTGGTAACAGCTATCCTCCGGAACACTTGAATCTTCTTTCTAAACTTCTTCTCGCCTTTATTTATATCTCAAGTACCCATTATTTACGGTAGCTTTCAAATCCATCCTCGTAGGTACTGTTGTGTCATAGGACAAGTTTTAAACCGAGGGTATAAAACAAGATGTATGGTAAACTAAAGAGATACACTCACACCTGAATGTCCAGTAAAACAAAAATAAACAAATGGAGGTTCTTAAATAGGTAGTCTCATATTAAGAGGTGGTAGAATCACGTTGAATAGCTTGAAGAGGTGCGAGTGTCATAACAGAAGGTAGTATCATTAATACTGATGGAGGAACAAGGTGCAAATCAGATCCGAGAGAAGATGACGATCCTTGAATGGAAAGCTCCAAATGATCAAACGATACAAGGAAATCAGGATCTGCCATTGCCGTTGTCTGGAAAACACGTCACAAGTTAAGAATCCCGAATCGCAACACGAACCGTGCCAGAGACCTACTATATAATCGCACTCAACCTTACAATGTCTTATCTTTCTATTTCATATTCCTAATCCTAACCCTCTACCCAATCTCGACAATCTAGGCTTGTTTCAGTGGCTTATAACCTGTAGCTCTAATACCAACCTGTGGCGCCCTCCAAACCCGGGTCAGAAGTTTGGGGTCCACAACACATACACAATATATAGACATGTATAAGAGATATTATTTATAATGACCCTGCTTCATAAAACCATGGATCGCAACAGTTTAAAGTATAAAAACAAACCACAACCTTAACTTTTATTACAACGTACCAAATTCCCCTTTAATTTAACTTACAACTGATAATAAAAGTATTCTTACAATTTGACTATCTCTCTACCGCATGAAGCTTCTGCTAGCTTGATCCAACTCAACTGGAACCTTAGCGCGGACTTTGGACTGAGGAACTTCACTATCATCCATATCCTTTTCAACCGTACATATATAAAAAGATTCGCAAAAGTGAGCTAACTAGCTCAGCAAGTCATGATAACGATAACTGAAGTTAAACAATGATCAAATGAGATGATTCAAAGGAATCAAGTTTCTTTTTAACTAATCATTAGAATTGGATAATCATTTTAAGTTTTAAAAACGAAGGTTAGGCTGCTGATCAGTCATGCACTAACCCCAAGCAAGCACACAGCACTGCTCTTATTACTGGATCCAAGGCACACATTGGCCTAACTTGACCATTGGTATGGTCTGACCACGAATCTGGTCCACATATATAAAAACTATCCAATCCTAAAACAGTTCAATATGATAAACAATATAATTCGATAAAACCAGATCATAATCAATGATGGTTAAACACTTGAATAGAAATGTAAGGAAACTCATGGATATCTCAAGGGTATATCAGGGTATGTATAAGAAACAGTTTTCAGTTTGTACAAGGGTCAGTTATTAGACCAGTAATGATTTTTCAGGATATGGTTCTTTGATGTTATAAAGAGTGATTGGAGTATAAAAGTTTCTGTGTTTTCAAACCATTCTCTTCCAGTGTTTGGTGTTTGATAGTTATACATTTGGGGAGTAGTATCATATTTGTGTGATTTGGTGTCTGGTAAAAAAAATGGTTCATAAAGAATAAGGCTTACGGCTCAAAGATCAAATGAGGTGGCTCAGGTTCAAGGCTGAAGGATTCAAAGTATTTACAATATAAAACAGAGCTATTTCGAATACTTAACAATATTTCACGACAGAATTTAGAAACATTTGCATTATATCTTGAAAAAGGTTTAGAAGTACTTGCCTTACAGGGCTTTACAACTATTACTGATCAACTCTGAGCCGACTCTGCCGCTCAGGCTTTAACGTTCAACCACTGGACCACATTAGATTCGACTTCGACACTCAGGTTTTTCTGTTGAAACTCTACTGAGCTCGTTGACTGACTACTAGGTCATCTTTAGTCTAACGTCCACTTTCGATTTCCCGACCAAAACCTACAGGGGCGAAATACTCTATGTTAGACACTCAGTTATGCTTGACATATCCTTGCTAACCACCTACCCATAAGATAGCATCTTCTGACTCGTAATCATTCATATTATAATAACACAAACAACAATTAGGGTTCACGTTCTCGAAATCAGTTCAGTGTTCGTTTTCAGAAAATATGTGTAACACCCCCAGATCCGGGGTCAGGGATCCGGGTCATCACGGTCTTTCTTTCCACATTATCACTTCACTTAATTAATAATAAATAACCTTATGCTGTGACCCCACACTAACACACACCACAACCCGTTATAGTCTCAGAGATGAAATTGAAATAAGTACAAGCCTTTCAATCCACAATTTAAAAGTTATTACAACCCAAAATGATTACTTAATAAGTTTACAATTAATTGCCAGTATCTGCCACAAGTTATAATTATACGTAATTGATTTTCACAAGCAGAATGCCTGATCTACCAATAGATCTACCTCTGCAGCTATAACAGCTACAACATCAACGGGAAGACCCGGGACGCTTTCCACGCGCTTGCGCTGGGTCTGCTGGAGTCTGGCCATCTTTCCTAACTGTTGTTGTGTGATGAAGAAATAAAGTAAGAGTGAGTCTTACAGCTCGCAAGATAATATATAGTGTAATCAATAATGCAAGTATCTAATAGATAACTTAATGAAAACCTTTATCAAAAGTAAGATAATTACTTACTGGATATAAGCTTAAAGGAAGATGAAGTTACCAAATACTTCACTATACTTATATCATTTATAAGGCTACTTGAACTACCACTGTTCAAAGTATTATAGGTTTAAAAAAAAAGTCATCCCATAGATGAGACCACAAGTTAAGACTTGAATAAATTCAATCTTTGAAATATTATTGAATGAAATAAAGTTACGAGATACTTTATTTAGTCCCGATATATATCCACATATATATCTCTTAAACATTTCCTGGAACCTCTGTTATGTAAAGTATGAACAGAGTTTGTAACATCCAATGAATTTTGGATAGGAAAAGAATTTTGGCATAAACCCGATATCTTGCTGATCAGGCAAAGATACCAATAAGTAACCTTTTCTACTAGTAGATGGATGAATCCCTCACCCGTCATCACCCTGGCCACATAAGGACCTTGTGCTTGACCGCCACCCGGCCTCTTACGCGTTGATGGACTGCCACCCAGCCACTTACACTTTGATAGACCGTACCCCGGCCTGTCGCTTATGCCGACTCAATTAGATGGGCTTACTTCCCGAACGTTGGGTAAGTAATCAATTCATTTGTTTTCTCAAAACAGTAACCACGTTGCGAATGTAAAATGCACCACAGAGCTGGATCCCCCAGGTTTTGAGCGAGTATTTAAATCCCCTTTGAAAGGAAGATCTTAAATATAAAAATGAGTTTTGGGGTCCACTCTAACTTTAAAAATCATTTTGAAGACTCGAAAACATTTTTAAGAATGTTTGGAGTACTGCTGATTTATTAAAATAAATCAGTCCCGATATATTAGAAAAAATCTGAATATTATTATTTAAATAATATTCTCATAAAGATAATCCTTATAAAAATAATCGAAGTAGAAGTTTTAAAACTTATACTTGAAATGGATATTAAATAACCAAAGATATACTTATATGAAAGTACTATCTTTATTTGAATAATCGAAAATAAGTTTGATTATTGACACCTTATTCTTTAATAAAATAAAGAAAATATATTTTAGTAATAAGCGGAGTTATAATACCTCGAATGAATATTATAAATAATATTCATTAAATAAAATAAAGGAGTCATACATCCTCAAATGAATATTCAAATAATATTCAATAAATAAAATAAGCTGAGTCATAAGCCCTCGAATAAATATTCGAAATAATATTCAATAATAAAATAAAGGAGTCATAAGTCCTCGGATGAATATTCGAAATAATATTCAATAATAAAATAAAGTTATCGAATAAACCTTATTCGATTAATAGTTTTGAAAACTATAACCATATATATAAAAATATATATATATATATATATAATCTACTCGGGATCCTCGACTCCCGGTTTTAGAAAATGTTTTCACATTTGGGTCCCTGTACTAAGGGTATATGCAAATTACTGCTATTCTCTAGCATAGGTATTATCAACTGAACCAACAGATATATATGGCAAGAATACGAAACAAGCATGCATATATATACCATATCAGCATGCTTCAATATATCGCAACATTTGCTAATTAACCAACATGCATCTATCGCAAGATAATGCATATACATATATACATCACAACAACAGTATAACGGATAGAAAACTTGCCTGAGCGACTGGGGGTGATAAAAGGCTCGGGACGAGTCTGGTAACCTATAAACAACAAGTAAGTTGGAATTAAACCAAAGTCACTTGTAAATCTATACTTTAACTAACTTAGACTCTAACGCTTGTTTTGCGCTTACTGATTCTCTTAAGTCACTCGAGTACCCTCGGCTCCACCATTTTTAATAATTTAACCATTATGAGTTTTAAGGCGATTCCTTCACGAGTGTCTTACCAACTGCCTAACACTCTTACCATAATTGTTTCATATATTAATTAACCCTTTTTGGTCTTTAACCTATGTTTCAAAGTAAGGCGAGGGGAAAAGTTTCGTTCGCGAAACGCCGTTACTTAAAATGGTCGTTTCTCCTAAACTGTATATCGGAATCAAATGAACTACATATCAAAACGAAGCTCGTAACATGAGCTATCTAAACATGGCAATGGTCAACATCTAGCAGGGGTTCTCGGGTCCTAATGTTATGAACAAAAGCAGTCTAAAGTAAATCGGACATTACGACGGCTATGTTTACGTGATTTCCCAAATTTAAACCAACTCAAAACAACCACAATTCAACCCTAATTCACAACCCAATCAAAACTCCATCCAAAATACATTACAATAGCCCCAAACCAACTCATTATAATCCATTTACTTACTCCTAAAACTTGAATTTAAACTATACTACATTCTTTAACCAAATCATAAGATTTCAACAAATCAATCACCACCATTCCAACCCAAACCCTTAAACAAACAAGTTTCAAGCTACCCTTTACCCTCACAACCGTAATCAACCTAATATACAAATTAAAGCTAGGGTTTGGAGATGGTATACCTTCCTTGAAGTGGTGGGAGTAGCTAGGAAGCCTTAAGAAGCCTTGAGAAGTCTTAGGGTTGCTTGGATCTTAAAGGAAAACAAGAAAAAATCAAGTTAAAAACTTTGAAATCACTATTCATTGTCTTCTTCATTGATTTTTTGAAGAAGATTGAGAAAGAATTGAAGGCTTAAACTCATAATATAGCCATAACTATGCATAAGGATGACTAGGGAATTATCTTACCAATTTAGGAAGCCTTGATCTTGAGTTTTGAATTTCTTTCTCTTTGAAATAGTAAAAAGCCGAGAGCATGAAGAAAATAAAATGCCTTGTGTTCTTGTTTTGATGAAAAATGAATTGTTTAGCTTGGTTGGTTGAATATTTGATTTGTTTTTGGTTAATTACCAATTTAACCTTGATTTTGTGTGGTTAATATTCCACCACATTTCCTTCCTTCCTATGTCATGCTTATGTCATGCTATGATGTCATCTTTCCCTCCTTGTCCTCTTCTCATTGGTTGGGTGATATCATCCTCTCTAATCCCTTTGATTAACTTCCTAATTGTTTGCCTAATGACCGCTGATCTGTTATACGGTTCGCTTAACTTTCGTTTTCGTTTATCGTTTGAGGGATCATACCCGGGATCTTATTACTAAGGTTCCCTTAACCTTTCTCAATATATTATATTCCTTTTTTGATCCTCTCTTATAATCCTTTAATTTAAATCATTTTTATC
Source organism: Apium graveolens (assembly GCF_009905375.1). Taxonomy (NCBI): domain Eukaryota; kingdom Viridiplantae; phylum Streptophyta; class Magnoliopsida; order Apiales; family Apiaceae; genus Apium; species Apium graveolens. Next base: position 26,035,621 of record NC_133650.1, on the reverse strand, counting down.
CTGTTACCTTATACTCAATTCTTTCCGTATCTAGTGGATTTCCGGGAAAAATCAAAGTGTTCGGAATTGGATTCTGACGATCTTTACATACACTTATATACCATATAGAGTACTAATAAAATCTCAGAATATCCATAACAGAACCCCTACATAGTGTGGCATGAAAAGTTTTCTCATTCAGCAAAAACACTATTCACAAGGGTTACAAAAAGTTCAAAATTTTGGGGGTTATTACAGTCTCCCCTCCTTAAAAGGATTCTGTCCCGGAATCAAATAGAAAACAAATGGGGGTACTTTTCTAGCATTGCGCTCTCTAGTTCCCAAGTTGATTCTTCTACATTATGATTTTGCCATAGTACTCTGACTAGCTTGATCACTTTGTTCCGAAGCACCTGCTCCTTCTTATCTATAATCCTTACTGGCTTCTCCACGTAAGTCAGATTTGGTTGCATATCCACCTGCTCGTACTCCACTATGTGTCTGGCATCCCGATGATACTTCCTTAGCATTGACACATGGAACACATTTTGAACTTGTTGCAAGTTAGGGGGTAAGGCTAGCTCGTAAATTAACTTTCCAATCCGTCTTAATATCTCAAAAGGTCCAATGTATCTTGGGCTTAGTTTTCCTTTCTTTCCAAATCTCATTAATCCCTTCCAAGGGGATACCTTTAGCAGTACTAAGTCCCCGACTTCATATTCCTTGTCCTTTTGGGCTAGGTCTGCATATTTCTTCTGTCTGTCTTGGGCTGCTACAAGTCGTCCTCTGATAAGATCCACTATGTCTTTGGTCCTTTGGACCGCTTCGGGTCCGAGCATCTTCCGCTCTCCTACTTCATCCCAGTATAAGGGAGATCGACACCTTCTTCCGTACAGGGCCTCATAAGGCGGCATTCCGATGCGAGCATGAAAGCTATTGTTATAAGAAAACTCGATCAACGGCAAGTGATCATCCCAACTTCCTTTAAGGTCTATTACACAGACTCTCAACATATCCTCTAGTGTCTGGATGGTCCTTTCACTCTGCCCATCCATCTGGGGATGGTACGCGGTACTCATATTTAACTTGGTCCCCGCACATTCCTGAAAGCTCCTCCAAAATCTGGAGTTGAACCTGGGGTCTCGGTCTGAGACAATGGACGCTGGGACTCCATGTCGCGTCACTATTTCCTTAAGGTAAATGTCCACCAGTCTATCGACTGTGTATCTCTCATTGGTAGGAATGAAATGAGCTGACTTTGTCAGTCGGTCTATAATTACCCATATGGCGTCATGATTGGCTTTCGTCCTTGGCAAGCCTACAACAAAATCCATCGCTATCTGTTCCCATTTCCACTCGGGAATCTCCAGGGGTCGTAAAAGTCCACTGGGTCTCTGGTGCTCTGCCTTTACCCTTTGGAAAGTCAAACATTTGCTTACCCATTATGCTACGTCCCTCTTCATGTTGGGCCACCAGTAATATTCCTTCAAATCCCTATACATCTTGGTACTTCCCGGGTGAATGGAATACCTTGAACTATGGCTTTCATCCAAAATCTCATCTTTAAGCTCTTGAACATTCGGAACCCAAATCCGGTAGGAGTACCTCATTATCCCTTTATCATCTTTCTCAGTATGGATCTCCTCTCCAGTCATTGACTTTCTGCCTTCATTCATTATTTTCGCTTGGCACAATCTGATCTTTTCCAATAACTCTGGCTGCATTGAGATCTCAAAAAGCTTTTCAGTTCCGGTTCCGGTTACCTTTACTTCTATTTCCATTCTTTCAAAATCCCTGATTAACTCCTCCGAAGTCGTTATCATTCTGAGTCTTTCCTTTCTACCAAGGGCATCAGCCACCACATTGGCTTTCCCCGGATGATAGAGAATCTCACAATCATAGTCCTTGATTAGTTCTAACCATCTCCTCTGGCGCATGTTGAGCTCTTTCTGCGTAAATATGTACTTGAGGCTCTTATGGTCTGTCAAACTCTCGCACTTCTCTCCATACAAGTAGTGCCTCCAAATTTTTAAGGCAAATACTATTGCCGCGAGCTCAAGGTCATGAGTAGGATATCTAATCTCGTATTCCTTCAGTTGTCTCGATGTATACGCAATCACTTTACCGTGCTGCATAAGCACACACCCTAATCCTTTGTGCGACGCGTCACTATATATCACAAAATCTCCTTTTCTGTCCGGCAATGCCAACACCGGGGCCGTTACCAACCTTTTCTTTAATTCTTGAAAATTGTTCTCGCATTTCTCCGTCCATTCAAACTTCTCTGTCTTACGAGTAAGTCGTGTCAAAGGGGCTGCGATCTTCGCAAAGTCCTGTACAAACCTACGATAGTAGCCGGCCAATCCTATGAAACTCCTTACCTCTGTGGGTGTGGTTGGCCTTTCCCAATTTGAGACCGCCTCTATCTTGGAGGGGTCGACCAATACTCCTTCTTTATTGATCACATGCCCTAAAAACTGTACTTCATTCCGCCAGAATTCACACTTCGAGAATTTGGCATATAACTGTTCCTCTCTGAGTATTCCTAGAGCTATCCTCAAATGCTCTGCATGTTCTGCCTCAGTCCTTGAGTAGATCAAAATATCATCGATAAAAACAATCACACACTTGCCCAAGTACTTCTTAAATACTCTATTCATTAAATCCATGAAAGCCGCTGGGGCGTTGGTTAATCCAAAGGACATTACCAAGAACTCATAATGCCCATACCTGGTACGGAACGCTGTCTTGGAAATATCTTCGGGTTTAATCTTTAGTTGGTGATATCCAGTTCTCAGGTCAATCTTGGAAAAATAAACAGCATCCTTTAGCTGGTCGAACAGATCGTCTATTCTAGGTAATGGGTACCTGTTCTTTATGGTTAGCTTGTTCAACTCTCGATAGTTGATGCACAGCCTCATGCTCCCATCTTTCTTCTTAACAAATAAAACTGGTGCTCCCCACGGAGACACACTGGGTCTTATCATACCCTTATCCAAGAGTTCCTGCAATTGGATAGCTAATTCCTTTATTTCTAACGGGGCTAATCGGTAAGGTGCTTTTGAAATTGGCGCCGTCCCTGGGGCCAACTCAATAGTAAATTCAATCACTCTATCGGGTGGTAATCCCGGAAGGTCTTGTGGGAATACGTCTTCAAATTCGTTGACTACCGGAATATCTTGTAAGTTGGGCACCTCCTTCTGCGTGTCCACCATATAGGCTAGGTAGGCCTCATTTCCTTTTCGTAGCATCCTTCTGGCCTGGGCCATAGTCAAAAATTTCTGCGTCTGCCTCTTTCCCCTAAATATGACTTCTTTCTTTCCTGGAATATTCAACTTAACTTTCTTCCCCTTACAGTCTATCTGAGCATCATTGCTAGATAGCCAGTCCATTTCCAAAATTATATCAAATTCCCCTAACTTAAAAGGAATCAGATCAACACTGAAAGATTGTCCCCCTATGCCTAACTCACAGGCGGGGTGAATCAGATTAACAAGAATAACTTCATGGTTGGCTATTTCTACTTGTAAGGGCTCTATCAAGGGTTCAGCTTTAAGTCTTAATTTACGCGCAAAGTCCCTTGATATAAAAGATTTAGTTGCTCCTGAATCAAATAAAACGTTTGCACTGACTGAATTTAGAGAAAGGGTACCTGCTATCACATCTGAATCTTTCATAGCATCCTGGACTGTCATGTTGAAAGTCCTTACAGTAGGTGGCTTATTAGAAGCAGCCCTGCTTGCTCCCAAAGCTGCTGGTTTGTTCATTGGGCATTCCCTCTTCCAATGACCCGGGCGTCCACACTGATGACAAGTGGTGGTTGGGCGGGTAATGGGGGTTGGTGAAGTGCATTTGTCCGAATAGTGACCCTCTCGACCACACTTGAAGCAGATTACCGGCTTTCCTTTACACTCCCCAGAATGCATCCTTCCACAAGTGTTACAGGCTGGCAATGGGGGTCAAGACTGGTTGGAATAGGACATTCTTGACTTCTGGCCGCTCTGGCTCACACTCACGCTCATTGGCCGCTTAAACCCGGTGTTCTTTCCCGGTAGGGACACTGCTCCTCTATTAAATCTAGTTGGGAAGCTCCTTCCTGTGGAACCTCCACCCATGCTCATATTTTTCCTCTTTATTCCCTTCTTCTCCCTTTCCTTCTGCATCTGTGCACTTCCGGCTTCTACAATCGTTGCCTTTTGCACCAGAGTGGCATAATCTGTAAGCTCAAGGATTGCCACCCTATTCTGAATCCACGGTTTTAGTCCCTGCTGAAACCTCCTAGCTTTCTTTTCCTCGGTGCTCACAAACTCCGGCACAAACCTTGATAACTCAGTAAATTTTGCTTCGTACTCTGCTATAGACAAGTTATTCTGCTTTAGCTCCAAGAACTTGAGCTCCATCTGGTTTTCCATAAACCTCAGGAAATACTTTCCTAGAAATAACTGACTAAATTTCTCCCAGGTTATAATAGCATCTGTCTTCATGTTTTGCTTGGCCTCCCACCAGTAGTTAGCTTCTCCTTTCAGAAGGTAGGTAGCAAATACAGTCTTCTGTGCCTCATCGATACTTAGAATCTCAAAGGATTTCTCCATTTCCTTTAACCATGCCCTTGCCTCAATGGGGTCGGCTGATCCGCGGAACTCAGGGGGCTTAAGGGACTTAAAAGCCCTGAAAGAGTTTGCCACAGCATTGTTATTTCCTTGAGGGGGTGGGTTGGGTTAACGTTCCAAATTCTGCCTTAGGAGTTGCATGAACTGGCCCATAGGATCTATGCCTGGGTTTGGTACTGGTTGCTCAACCTCAGTTTCTCCTTCTTCAGCCTCTATCTCAAATCCCTCAACATCATGTGTTTCCTCTTCCTCTTCATACAGGGAGTCATCCTGTTCCACATAATCCTCGTCTTCCTCTTCACTGTGTTCCTGGTTATGGCTTCCCTGGTCCTCAGATCCAGGGTTCGCCCTAGTTCCAATCTTTCTTGGCGGCATGATACTGATAATAAAAAAATTATTGGGAAATTCAACGTTAGGTCACAATCATACACAACATTGTGCCTTGCACAACTCTTATAATGGGGAGAACGTATCTCGCAATTTTATTATTTTATGACAGTTCTAATAAGAAGTGCAGTAATAATAATGATAAAAACAGTGATCGCGTCACTAAGGAACTGAACCGAAAGGAAACAAATATATACATAATGCGAGAAATACATAGTCTGATCTGGTCAAAAGTACAACAGTGCTACAGCCATCTGTCTCAAAAGTGATACACAAGAGTCTATCTGTCTAGTCAGAAAAAGGGATGCTATGTACAAGTCAACTATCCCGGAAAATTGGCTCTTACTAAGGCCTCGGCTAACTAGACAACTAGACTTTTCCATCGTCAATCCTGAATCACACACCGGAGCGGGTCATCTCCCATACCCTTTCCATCGCACGACGGAAGATATAGTCGGCCTGCCGCCTCGAGATCCTACCATGCCTGTCCCCCTGGAGAGATCTGAGTCTCGCTCGGGACGTGAGCTCTATCCCCGTCAGCTCCCTCCTCAAGGATCGGGGTATAGCAGCCCTAGTCTCATAAGCTCGGGTACGCCTACCCGCCCTCTCCGCATCCAACTCCCTCCTGGCCTCATCCAGTCGGGCCTCAGCAACAGCCAATCGGGTCCTCAGTACATCCTGAACATAGCCATGGGTTAACGAAGACTGCCTGTGGGCAGGGTCGAGAGGTGGTGAATCTGGAGCCGCTGGGGGTGCCTCCTCAGTCTGCCTAGGTTCGGAAGTATGGGTCTCTGAGCTGTCATCATAAGGGATCCAAGATAGTGGTGGAGGGGTAGGAGCTCTGACCACCGGAAGTGTGGGTAAAGGGGTACCAGCATACACTACCATAGGTCCGACACGCTCCTCAGCTACTGGGACCTCATCCGGGTCCTCCTCATCTGGAATAACAATGACCTCTGTCTCTGACTCCTCTGAGGGGTCCTCCTCATCTGAAATAGCAATGACCTCCGTCCCTGACTCCTCTGAGGGGTCCTCCTCATCCTCCTCCATCTCAGGCTCCTCCTGATCCTCAACATCTAGCAGTGCCTCATCATGCTCACGCTCGAACATCTCAGGGTCCTCTATCTCATGCACCTACACATTAAACGAGCTAAGTTACTATCATGATACTTATAAGGGTTCCCGTAAGGGTTTTAACTGTCAGCACTACTTTAGGTAGTCCGACCATGAACTTGGCAAGAGTTCTTATTATCTTTGTGAGTTTATTATTATATAGTCGCATCATCTCTGAGGTTTATAACGCTTAGCTCTGATACCATTTCTGTAACACCCCCAGATCCGGGGTCAGGGATCCGGGTCATCACGGTCTTTCTTTCCACATTATCACTTCACTTAATTAATAAGAAATAACCTTATGTTGTGACCCCACACTAACACACACCACAACCCGTTATAGTCTCAGAGATGAAATTGAAATAAGTACAAGTCTTTGAATCCACAATTTAAAAGTTTTTACAACCCAAAATGATTACTTAATAAGTTTACAATTAATTGCCAATATCTGCCACAAGTTATAATTATACGTAATTGATTCTCACAAGCAGAATGCCTGATCTACCAATAGATCTACCTCTGCAGCTATAGCAGCTACAACATCAACGGGAAGACGCGGGACGCTTCCCACGCGCTTGCGCTGAGTCTGCTGGAGTCTGGCCATCTTTCCTAACTGTTGTTGTGTGATGAAGAAAGAAAGCAAGAGTGAGCCTTACAGCTCGCAAGATAATATATAGTGTAATCAATAATGCAAGTATCTAATAGATAACTTACTGAAAACCTTTATCAAAAGTAAGATAATTACTTACTGGATATAAGCTTAAAGGAAGATGAAGTTACCAAATACTTCACTATACTTATATCATTTATAAGGCTACTTGAACTACCACTGTTCAAAGTATTATAGGTTTTAAAAAAAGTCATCCCATAGATGAGACCACAAGTTAAGACTTGAATAGATTCAATCTTTGAAATATTATTGAATGAAATAAAGTTACGAGATACTTTATTTAGTCCTGATATATATCCACATATATATCTCTTAAACATTTCCTGGAACCTCTATTATATAAAGTATGAACAGAGTTTGTAACATCCAATGAATTTTGGAAAGGAAAAGAATTTTGGCATAAACCCGATATCTTGCTGATCAGGCAAAGATACCAATAAGTAACCTTTTCTACTAGTAGATGGATGAATCCCCCACCGGTCATCACCCTGGCCACATAAGGACCTTGTGCTGGACCGCCACCCGGCCTCTTACGCGTTGATGGACTGCCACCCAGCCACTTACACTTTGATAGACCGTACCCCGGCCTGTCGCTTATGCCGACTCAATTAGATGGGCTTACTTCCCGAACGTTGGGTAAGTAATCAATTCATTTGTTTTCTCAAAACAGCAACCACGTTGCGAATGTAAAATGCACCACAAAGCTGGATCCCCCAGGTTTTGAGCGAGTATTTAAATCCCCTTTGAAAGGAATATCTTAAATATAAAAATGAGTTTTGGAGTCCACTCTAACTTTAAAAATCAGTTTGAAGACTCGAAAACATTTTTAAGAATGTTTGGAGTACTGCTGATTTATTAAAATAAATCAGTCCCGATATATTAGAAAAAATCTGAATATTATTATTTAAATAATATTCTCATAAAGATAATCCTTATAAAAATAATCGAAGTAGAAGTTTTAAAACTTATACTTGAAATGGATATTAAATAACCAAAGATATACTTATATGAAAGTACTATCTTTATTTGAATAATCGAAAATAAGTTTGATTATTGACACCTTATTCTTTAATAAAATAAAGAAAATATATTTTAGTAATAAGCGGAGTTATAATACCTCGAATGAATATTATAAATAATATTCATTAAATAAAATAAAGGAGTCATACATCCTCAAATGAATATTCAAATAATATTCAATAAATAAAATAAGCTGAGTCATAAGCCCTCGAGTGAATATTCGAAATAATATTCAATAATAAAATAAATGAGTCATAAGTCCTCGGATGAATATTCGAAATAATATTCAATAATAAAATAAAGTTATCGAATAAACCTTATTCGATTAATAGTTTTGAAAACTATAACCATATATATATAAATATATATATAAAATCTACTCAGGATCCTCGACTCCCGGTTTTAGAAAATGTTTTCACCTTTGGGTCCCTGTACTAAGGGTATATGCAAATTACTGCTATTCTCTAGCATAGGTATTATCAACTGAACCAACAGATATATATGGCAAGAATACGAAACAAGCATGCATATATATATCATATCAGCATGCTTCAATATATCGCAACATTTGCTAATTAACCAACATGCATCTATTGCAAGATAATACATATACATATTATACATCACAACAACAGTATAACGAATAGAAAACTTGCCTGAGCGACTGGGGATGATAAAAGGCTCGGGACGAGTCTGGTAACCTATAAACAACAAGTAAGTTGGAATTAAACCAAAGTCACTTGTAAATCTATACTTTAACTAACTTATACTCTAACGCTTGTTTTGCGCTTACTGATTCTCTTAAGTCACTCGAGTACCCTCAGCTCCACCATTTTTAATAATTTAACCATTACGAGTTTTAAGGCGATTCCTTCGCGAGTGTCTTACCAACTGCCTAACACTCTTACCATAATTGTTTCATACATTAATTAACCCTTTTTGGTCTTTTAACCTATGTTTCAAAGTAAGGCGAGGGGAAAAGTTTCGTTCGCGAAACACCGTTACTTAAAACGGTCGTTTCTCCTAAACCGTATATCGGAATCAAACGAACTACATATCAAAACGAAGCTCGTAAAATGAGATATCTAGACATGGAAATGGTCAACATCTAGAAGGGGGTTCTCGGGTCCTAATGTTATGAACAAAAGCAGTCTAAAGTAAATCGGACATTACGACGACTATGTTTACGCGATTTCCCAAATTTAAACCAACTCAAAACAACCACAATTCAACCCCAATTCACAACCCAATCAAAACTCCATTCAAAATACATTACAACAGCCCCAAACCAACTCATTATAATCCATTTACTTACTCCTAAAACTTGAATTTAAACTATACTACATTCTTTAACCAAATCATAAGATTTCAACAAATCAATCACCACCATTCCAACCCAAACCCTTAAACAAACAAGTTTCAAGCTACCCTTTACCCTCACAACCATAATCAACCTAATATACAAATTAAAGCTAGGGTTTGGAGATGGTATACCTTCCTTGAAGTGGTGGGAGTAGCTAGGAAGCCTTAAGAAGCCTTGAGAAGTCTTAGGGATGCTTGGATCTTAAAGGAAAACAAGAAAAAATCAAGTTAAAAACTTTGAAATCACTATTCATTGTCTTCTTCATTGATTTTTTGAAGAAGATTGAGAAAGAATTGAAGGCTTAAACTCATAATATAGCCATAACTATGCATAAGGATGACTAGGGAATTATCTTACCAATTTAGGAAGCCTTGATCTTGAGTTTTGAATTTCTTTCTCTTTGAAATAGTAAAAAGCCGAGAGCATGAAGAAAATAAAATGCCTTGTGTTCTTGTTTTGATGAAAAATGAATTGTTTGGCTTGGTTGGTTGAATATTTGATTTGTTTTTGGTTAATTACCAATTTAACCTTGATTTTGTGTGGTTAATATTCCACCACATTTCCTTCCTTCCCATGTCATGCTTATGTCATGCTATGATGTCATCTTTTCCTCCTTGTCCTCTTCTCATTGGTTGGGTGACATCATCCTCTCTAATCCCTTTGATTAACTTCCTAATTGTTTGCCTAATGACCGCTGATCTGTTATACGGTTCGCTTAACTTTCGTTTTCGTTTATCGTTTGAAGGATCATACCCGGGATCTTATTACTTAGGTTCCCTTAACCTTTCTCAATATATTATATTCCTTTTTTGATCCTCTCTTATAATCCTTTAATTTAAATCCTTTTTATCATGTTACCTTATACTCAATTCTTTCCGTATCTAGTGGATTTCCGGGAAAAATCAAAGTGTTCGGAATTGGATTCTAACGATCTTTACATACACTTATATACCATATAGAGTACTAATAAAATCTCAGAATATCCATAACAGAACCCCTACATAGTGTGGCATGAAAATTTTCTCATTCAGCAAAAACACTATTCACAAGGGTTACAAAAAGTTCAAAATTTTGGGGGTTATTACAATATGTGTACTAGTCATCGTGTGAAATTAGGGTTATTGATTTTGGCAAAGTGTTTCACTACAACATACAATCAGGTTTTGTATAAAACATACGTATGTATATTTACTTATACTCGCTCGACGTCCCGATAATCTTCGGATACGCTTCCGTATTTCCATAGTTCGATTCCCCGAAAATCGGACAGCGTCCCCTTTGTTTATCGGACTACCCGTCGAAACTTCATCGACGTCAATAACACAAATCACAATCCAATTTTCACAATTCCACAACCATTCCTATACGAAACTAATTACACGATTCATTTTATTTATTTTATAAAATTAGGACTCAGAATAAATTCATCACCGTCCACAGGGCCATCCCGCCGGATAATAGATGGTAACCCGCAATAACAGGAAAAACAATAGCAAGGGAACCAACACAGTACCACACGCGATTACACGCGCATAGGAGGGAGGAGAGTCGGTGACAAGGTCACCGGAAACGGAGTGAAGATGGCGGCATAATTACCGGGGAAGAAGAGGATTCCGGCGAGAAGAGCAGGGAAGAAAAGAACCGATGGCAGCTATATATCTATATGTATACATCTGATATTGAGAGAGAAAAGAGAGTGTAGAGAGGGGAGAGACAAATTGAGAATGAGGCTTTCTATCGTTGAAGGAACATGGGAGGGGTGGGGTGATGTTTTGTTTATTTATTATAATTATTTTTTTAAATCAGTAACATAAAATCAGCCATAATTCGCTGCCACGTTTTTGCTGAATAACTAATATCCTAACAAGTGTTCTCCCCTATCTGATAGCCTCGTTTTATCCTGATTTTTGGCAATTTAACGAACAATCACGCGAATAAAAATAATCCGTAAAATTACCAAATTAATTTAAAATATCATAAATAATTCAAATTTATTAAAAATAAATTTCCATGATTTTTAAATGATTTTTGAGAAGCAACTCGTACCCGTATTTCATAATTAACGAACTGAGCTGCACTTACAAGAAATTCAGAAAATTACGAAAATAATCTTAAAATATTACAAATATCCCGAAGTTTACAAAAACATAAATTTCATAAATTTAAAATAATTTCTGAAATGAAGTTTATACCCGCTTTTAGCAATTAAACGAAATAACACGCGGGTAAAAGTGATCCCAAAAATTTCCAAAATAATTTTAAAATTCCCAGAATATTCCCGACTTAAATAAATTTGAGTTTCGTAATTTTTGAAGAATTCTAGAATTTAATATGGAATTTACACTTAAATATGATCAGAAAATCATACAGGGTTAAATAATTAATAAAAATATTTATTTCTAAATTTTGTAAAATCCCAAAAATAATTGTTGTAATTATAAAACCATAAAAATAATTTTAAAGACATTCCAGATATTTATGCAATTAAATTGCACTGAATCCATTTTTGAAATTGAAAGTAATTCAATACAACTCTATAATTAATTTTGCGGACAACTTGGTACCTCATAAATCACACATAGATAATAATCACACAACACATAGCGGTCACAACCAATACACATATTTTATTTATTTAATAATTTCCATAATCACATATTTAAATAATTCAAAAATACACGAGTCGTTATAAGTAATCTTCTTATCATCAAAGGAGACATTGATAGATTCCATGACTACCCTTGTTCTTAAATTGTAGACTCTGAAGGCTTTTGTGGAAAGTGGATATCCAACAAAAATTCCTTCATCAGCTTTTAAATCAAATTTGGATAGCTGTTCAGGGTGAGTCTTAAGAACAAAACACTTGCATCCAAATACATGAAAATACTTCAGATTTGGCTTCTTTTTCTTCACCATCTCATATGGTGTCTTTCCATGCTTGTTAATGAGTGTTGCATTCTGAGTAAAACAAGCAGTCTGCACAGCTTCAGCCCAAAAATAGGTTGGTAGCTTTGCTTCATCAAGCATAGTTCGTGCAGCTTCAATAAGAGTTTTTCTTTCTTTCAACAACTCCATTTTGCTGTGGAGTTCCAGGAGCAGAAAATTCCTGCTTGATTCCATGGTCTTTGCAGAACTCTTCCATGATCAAATTCTTGAACTCAGTGCCATTATCACTTCTTATGATCTTCACAGAATCTTTGACCAATTTATCCAGCTGCATGACATGATCAATCAAGATAGATGCAGTTTCACTTTTTGTGTGCAAGAAATACACCCATATATATCTGGTGAACTCATCTACTATGACCATAGCATATTTCTTCTTTGCAATAGACATGACATTCACTGGACCAAATAGATCTAGATGTTGTAGGTGATAAGGCTCAAGAATTAATGATTCAGTCTTGCTCTTGAATGAAGATTTTCTTTGTTTAGCCTTCTGACATGAATCACAAAGGCCATCAGGAGCAAATACTGATTTTGGCAGTCCTCTCACAAGATCTTTCTTGACTAGTTCATTTATATTGTTGAAATTTAAATGAGAGAGTTTCTTGTGCCAATTCCAGCTTTCTTCAATTGATGCTCTACTTAACAGACAGATTGCAGAACCATCAGTACTTGTTGAAAGCTTGGCTTCATAAATGTTACCATGCCTGTATCCTTTCAGAACAACTTTGCCTGTAGATTTGCTTACAACTTCACAGTGTTCTTCAAAGAAATCCACATGATAACCTCTGTCACAGATTCGACTAATATTCAGCAGATTATGTTTAAGTCCTGAGACCAGAGCTACTTCTTTAATGATGTCATTCCCAAGATTGATATTGCCATATCCCAGTGTTTTTCCAATGTTTCCATCTCCATAAGAAACATGTGGGCCAGCTTTCTCCATAAAGTCTGATAGAAGGGCTTTATTTCCAGTCATATGTCCTGAGCATCCACTGTCCAGAACTAGGATGTTTTTCTTGTTGCCCTGCAATCACAAAGACCACTAATGATTAGTTTTAAGGACACAGACTTGCTTGGATCCTTTGGCCTTATTAAGTTTGTTAACATTTGCAGCGGATTTAGCATCAGATTTTATATTAACATTTTTCTTATTAGCATTTATACTATCAGACTTTGTATCAGAACTTATACTAGAAGGAACAATGCTAACTTTCTTTAAAGAAGGTTTTTTTTGATAATAATCATAGTACAAACTATGATATTCCTTACAAGTATAAATGGAATGCCATAAACTACCATAATGAAAACAAGGATTTTGTGGCCTATATCTAACAGACTGACTCTTAACTCCTGACTTTGAAGGTAAGGAGTTTATGTTCTTATTCTTCCTGCAAAAAGAAGCCAGATGGTTAGAACTTCCACAGTTATGACATGTTTTTCTAGGAGCATTAGGAACAGGCTTATAATCATTGCTTTTATTCACACCTTCCTTTCCAATCCTATTTTTCCTAGGTGACTTTACCTAATTTACATTCTTAACATCTTTCAGCTTATGCTTAAGCTGCTTCTTTGTCATTAAGCCTACACTAACTTCAGTTGTCTTTTCCTGTTTTAATTTTTCAGAAATTAATTCCTCTTTAACTTCTAATTTCTTAGTATCAGACTTTACAGCTACAAACTTAACAAGTTTTAACTTTGGCTTTTGTTTAACAACTATAGGCTTAATTTCTACAGTTCCTTTATAATTCTTATCATCTCCATAACCTAAGCCCTCTTTTTACAAGCAAGATTTTTAGAAGTTAATCTTTCAAATGTCAAAGTTTGATCTCTATAACTAATGAACATGGTTTTAAGATATCTTCTCAACTCATTAATGTCATCAGTATGAAAGGCATAAGTAGTTTGAGGTACCTTTAACTCAGCAGCTTCAGGACTTCTATCAGCATTTGCTATCAAGGCATAGTTCACCTCACTTTCAGAATCTGAAGTTTCTGTCCAGCTTTTCTTCTTTGTGACAAGAGCCTTGCATTTGTCACTCTTCACTTTCTTGCAATCAGGAGATATGTGGCCTTTCTCACCACAGTTGTAGCATTTGACATTTGTGTAATCTCCTCTCCAGACTTCCCTCCTTTGCCTTCAGATTTTCTGAAACTCTTCTTATCAGAACTTGCACATTTCCTGGAAAACCTCTTTCCCTTTCTGAATTTCCTGTATGCAATCCTTGTGATTCCTTTCACCAAAAGAGTATACAGCTTCATCATCTCTTCATCAGCATCCATATCAGGAAAGCTTTCAGTTTCTGAGTCATCATCACTATCAGAACTTGATGACTCGGTATCAGACTTTGTGATGAGCGCTTTTCCCTTGCCTTTCTTTGAGATAGCTGCCTTGGGGGATTCTTCTTCAACCTTAAGAGCAACTGTCCTTGACTTTCCTCCTTTCCTCTTGTGTCTTTGTTCCATCTCAAGTTCATGAGTCTTGAGCATCCCATAAATTTCATCAAGAGTTGTTTCTTCAAGATTATAGTTGTCTCTTATAATTGTTGCCTTCAAATTCCAACTTTCAGGAAGAGCTAGTGACAAATCATTCAAGAGTTTGACAAATCTGTCATATAAATCAGTCAATGACTCATTAGGCTTTGAGTCAAAGTGTTCATACTCTATGTCTTCCTGTTCTTCTTAATCGAATCAGTTCCCTGGCACCTTGTCTCCAAGGCATCCCATATCTCCTTTGCAGTCTTGTAGTAAATTACCCTGTTTGATATTACATTAGCAATGGCACTATGCAACAAGTGTCGTACCTTAGCATCCTTAGCAATTGATGCGATATCTTCAGCAGTGTAATCACTCTTCTCCTTTGGTACAGACTTTGCTGCTTCACCTGCAACTACAACAGCGAGCTTTGTTGGCTTGTGAGGTCCTTCATTGATTCTGTCAAGATATTCTGGATCTGTAGCTTCCAGAAACATAGTCATCCTCACCATCCATATGGGATATTCAGATGGTTTCAGTATAGGAACTCTAATAGCCTCATATCGACTATGGATTTGAGTCTTTGGGGGTTCTTCAGTTTTGGTGGGCTTGGTTGGAGTTTCTGCTTCAGATATGATTGTTTTTGGATCTTAAACTGTTTGTGTGTTAACAGATAGGCTCTGATACCACTTGTTAGGTCACACACACTGTAGAAGGGGGTTGAATACAGTGTATAACACAATCAAATCGAATTCAAAGAACACAAGTAACAGAAAACAAGCTTTATTAAACTCTGTTACAATGTAGAACTGTCCTCTGTCAGTGATGAACAAATATCACGAGAGCTGCTAGGGTTACAATGAATAATATTCTCGATAATGATAACACTTATAGTGTAAACCCTATGTCTGTGTTTATATATCACACAGTTACAAGATAATCGCTAATTGATATGGAATATAATTCTGCTTCCTAAAATATATCAATCAGTTATCTTTTCTTCCAAGTATTCCATTCTTCACAGAATTCCTTTTTCATGCATATCACTTATTGCGTTTGTCTTGATCTTCTTTCCTTTTAATCAGCCGCCTTCCTTATCTGAAAGTTTCCTTTAAGTCCTGATATTATCTCCTGATAAATATCTCCTGAACCTTAAGTATTGATAACTTAAGTTCTGACTTCAGTATAAGTGCTGATTTCAGTTAAGTACTGATTTGTCCTATTTAAATAAGATCTGAAAACTAAACACAAATCATATTAGACATGACATTATCAAATATATCTAACAAGGGAAAACCGGATCAAAACCGAGTTCTAACCGGGTTTTAATCCGGGTCACCAAGAACCAATTGGGTTCGCTAGCAGGTCTAAACCCGGCGGCCAAACCCAGATTCCGGCAACTTAATTCCCCCGTCGAATCGAGTCGATTTTGATCAATTTTAACGTTGTTTGCCTTCCCACGAACCTTAGCAACACAATCGTCGCCCCAGTCACCCTCAACGGCCATGGCTTCGTCGTCTCCGGCCAACACTGCCATCGTCTCCGGCAAGCTCGACGTCCATGTCCGGCGAATCGATTATAGTCGATTTAAGCATCGTTTGGATCAAATTTTGCAAGGAATCGAATACAAACTACTCTCTCAACAATAAACAATCACCAACAACACCCCATAACCCCTAGAACTATTTTTCCGATTAAATCAAGAACAACTCTGGCCAAGAATCCAATTCGACTAATTTGTACATGAAAAATTACAAACTATAGCTTAAAATAAATTTTAGAACATCTATAATCGAACCCCTAACAACAACATAACCTCAGATTCCTCTAAATTCAAAAAGGATTAAATCAAAAGTTACATAAACCCTAAAACATGAACTATCAATTCAAGCTATCGTTTGATGATAAAATTAGTGCAAATCAATCATAAACAACTATATGAAGCTATTCCAATGATCAATTTCATCACATAACCCTAAAATCAAAAAGCCCTAAATCACAGTCAAGAACCATAATTTACAAATTTAAAATCTAAGAATCAAAACGTAAAATTGATTGCATAAACAGATGGAAGAGATTAAGAGGATCAATTTGGATACTGACATGATATGGTTTGGATTTCAGAAACTCTCAACATCAGTGTTTGATTTTCCAGCAAAACCAAGAACATAATTCTCACCCCCAAACTGATTTTTCAGAAATTAAAATATTTTAATGATTTTTTTTATAAGTAATTGATAAAATTAGCTATTTATAGTAGTAATAAAAATACCCCTAATTAAAATTTAGGCCCTAATTATATCCCTAAATAAAATTAATTGTCCCTTAATTAATAGTTTTTGGGTATTAACTTTTAATTTTTAAATATCCAATAAATACAAAATATATGCCAAAAATTGTGGATAATACAAAGAAATGAAATACTTGATCGTGCCATAATTCTATAAAAATAAAAATGTGATTTTTGTGGGGGTTTTAGCACCCGAAGGGGCCCGGAAAAGTCATTTTTCGCGAAACGAGAAAATTTATAAAATAATTAGATATTCTGAATAGCGATATGGTACAAGCCATGTTAGTCAAAATAAGGCCAATAATTTTTATGGAATATCAGCTATTAAAACAAAGTTCGGGTCGTATAACTTTGGATCTAAAAGCATTTAATTCAAAATAAAATACCTGATAAATACTAAAAAATATCCTGACAATACAGAATACAAATAGCACATAACATATAGGGTTTTATAACTAAATACACTAATGACATAATAAAACACATAATTCATCTTTATTATGATATATTAAAAATGAAAGTCTTCAGTCGTTACAGTATGTATATATAAATATATAAAACATTATCTCGAACGAACTTGTACCTATAAAGAAAATAATTTTTAATACGTAAACTGATTGTTCTAATTTTATTTTATATTTGCATAACAATTACGTAATAAAGAAAAATATATTTTTTATAAATTTAATTACATCTCGTAAATTTAAATAATTGAAAATGTGATGACATAAAGTTTATCACTAAAATGCCTTACTTCTTTTTTCATATATACTATTAAAGTTTGATTAGATAATTTAAGTGTTGAGAGTTTACTTTTTGTAGTAGGGTTCGATTATCGCTCACCGCGTGAATTTTAAGATTATATATTTTTTTATCGTAGGGAACCCGCAGCCGCTACTCTTCGGGTACGCACTGGATAAACCACACGGGTTCACGCAATAGCCTGCAAACCACGTGAACCAAGAACCGAATTTAAGCGACAGGCTTTGTCTCAGGAGGTATAATCATAAATTTTCCTCTCGTGGGATTCGAACTTCTAACCAAGAGTATAATTTATAAGACTAATTACTAAAAAAATCATAATTATGTTATTATAACAAAACATTTGAAGTTTGTTTGTAGGGATATGTATCGGGTTACTTCGGGGTCCGGAAATTTTATCATGCCCCCACCTTGAACATGGATTCTTTTACTCCGCCATCTCTGCCCGAATGGGAATTCCAACGGGATTCGGGAAATAATTAAAAATAATAATCTTGTAATTTTAATAAGTTTTTATTATTAAAAACAATCTACTAATTCTTATTATGTAAAAAATACTATTTTTTAGTTGAGACTAAAAAATGAAGTGTATCGGGGTCAGGCAGGGATCGTATCGGGGTCAAGAGGGGCGAGATTAATACCCATCCTTATTTGTTTAGTTGAGACTAAATATGAAGTGTAAAAAAAAGCGAACGTATTCATTACAATTTCATGTCACTCCTAAATTCTTAACACTTAAGTTGACTAACTGGATTTTATATATGAGAGTTGCGTGAAATAAATTGGAAAATTATTTGGTAAATTAATAAGAGTGTAAGACATATTTAAACTAATAAAAAATGACATGCTCTCTTAAAATATAGTAACAAATGAATTACATTCAGAAAAGTATCATGATAAAAACTAAACTGGCCAATATGAGGGTATAAATTATTGTCTAATTTAATAAAACTTTTGGTATTAATTTTCTTATTTTAGAAATATAATTAATAATAAATAATGAAATGTACTATATTTAATACAATATTTATATTGGATCAAATTTAAATATTTAATTTTTCTGAGTCACTGTCTGACTAATCCAAATCATTTTTCAAAAACTCGACCGTCTTAACCAATATATTGACCGAGTACACATACTCGAACATTGTTATGGATTAAAAACTAATATATATAATTGCTGTATTTATTACTAAGGAACGTGAGCTTTAAGGCTCGATTTGACTGCTCTTGTGTTTTGTAACTCAATCTGCCTTAACAAGATGCCTACGTACCTTGCTGATTGCCAAGGATCAAGTCAAAAAATGTAGTTCTGATTTGTGGGGTGAGGCCCCTTATATAGATGTTGGTGGTCCTTGAATTGGACTTGATATAGGATACTTGGTGAGAAAGTCTCATAATTAGAATGGACTTTGGAGTCCTAGATAGTAGGAAACTGATTCCTTATCCTTTTAGGTCCCCTTAAGGCTAATCTGCAAGGATTTATATCCTTATCGAGACTCTTCTCAATAGCTGATTTTTCCCTTATTAATTAATTATGAAATTAATTAATATACAGGGTTTTTGGGCCTTCTTTGTTCCATCTGGCCTGATCTGGTCCATCAGGCCTGATCAATGTGTTGACCTTTTTGGTCTGAATGTTATACATCTTCTTATTGGGCCTTGCAGCCCAAACTGTAATATTTAATTATGTAATCAGGATTTATTTATCCCTATCATTTGCCCCCCAACTTTTGGGAAACCGTATAAGATTTTGCAAAAGTTAAGTTCATTTATTCCCTTACAGGGTATCATTTTGCGTAAAGTGTGGAGCGACCTACACGTTTACAACGATTTACTTTTATTCCTTTCATTCAGGAATTATCTTAATTTTTAGGAAATTTTCCCATAATTCTAGGACTTTTCCTTAATTTCCAGGAATTTTTCCCTTTATTCTGGGATTTTTCCCTTAATTTCCTGGATTTATTCCTTATTTCTGAAAATATTAACATTTTTCAGAAAAATTTTTCAAGAAATTTCCTTATTTTTCTGGATTTTCCCTTTAATTTTTTCAAATTTCCAGCATTTTTCGACCAGGATCCTAATCGAAATTTCGACCTGGATCATAGTCGAAATTTGGGCCAGCCTTACAATCCTGGTCGAAGGAGTTCGACTAGGATCCACGACCTGGATTCGACCAGGATCCTAGTCGAACTTTCGACCTGGATCTAGGTCGAAAATTTACCCTTGTTTCTATTCTTGGTCTTGAGGTTTCGACTAGGATTCACGACCTGGATTTCGACCAGGATCCTAGTCGAAACCTCGACCTGAATCTAGTTCGAAAATTCTTTGATTTCTCTTGCTTCCTGGTCGATAGATTTCGACTAGGATTCACGACCTGGTTTTCGACCAGGATCCTAGTCGATTCTTCGACCTGGATTTTAGTCTAGGTTTCTAAACCCCATACTTGAAAAATGTTTTATTTGATTTGACCTCATTCCTGGTCTAAGTTTCGACCTCAATCCAGTTCTGTTATTCCCGTAATTTTCGGGTGTCTGTTCGAAGGATTTCGAGCAGAATTTACGACCTGAAATTCGACCTGAATTCTGGTCTTTTATACCCATTATTTTCGGGTGTCTATTAGAAGGATTTCGAGCAGAATTTATGACCTGAAATTCGACCTGAATTCTGGTCTTTTATACCCGTTATTTTCAGGTTCCTGCTCGAAAGATTTCAAGCAGGATTCACGACCTGGATTTCGACCTGAATCCTGGTCTTTTAGGACTTCCATTTAATCCATTTTTTACTGGGCCTCAGTTTGGGCCTAGCCTTCTTTATTGGGCCTTACATATTTTAGGGTTTCAATTTAGGGCATTGTATTTTTCAAAATCCTAATTGGATTTGGGCCTTCCTACTTCGTACTGGGCTTTTCTAAAATCCTAATTTGATTTTGGGCCTTCTAACTCTTATTGGGCTTCTTATTGATCTGGGCTTAATATACCAAAATACCCTGTTTAGAATTCTCTAGAATTTCTTGGAATATTCTGGAATGTTCCTTTTTCTGGGCTTTTTTCTTTGGGCCTCTATCCTTACTGGGCTTTTGTCCCTTCAACTTCACTTTTCCTCTTATATAAAGGAGTGAGGAGAGTCTACTGCTCCTCACTTTCTCATTTCTAAGTTCTTCTTCTTTCTTCTCCTGCTAAGAATCTTAGAGCAATAATAGCACGTCGGAGTATCAAAGCCTTTTTTAGGAGCATTTCTTCAGGTAAAATTCCTCCCTTTACTTCTTGTGCTTACTTTTACATAGTGTGTGCTTTTAAAATTATCTCTTTATGTGCCCTTTTTTCAATGGCTGATAAGAAAATGACTCGTTTGGCCAAAATGAACGTGGCTAGAAAGTCCAATGAATTCCCTATTCGATCAAGGTACACTTCCTTGATCGACATGATCAGCACCCGAGGGGACGAGTATCCGTCTGATGCGCATCTGGACGCGCACGGCCATATTAGTGCCTTGCGGGATCCTAAAGAGCTGGAAAAGTTGAGCAGCTGTTTCAAAATCAAGGAACCTTTCAAACTGGTTCTTGCAGGTCCGGCCGATAGGGCCTGCCAGTGGAAGAAGGACGCATTATGCGTCTACAGGGATACTCTAAGGGCAGGTATCAGACTCCGCTTTCACCCGTTCATTCCTCTTTTGCTAGCCGATGTGGGCATCAGCCCTTGCCAACTCCCCCATAATTCTTGGAGGCTCATTCTATGCTATCTGTCACAATGTGCCAAGCATGATGTCCCCACTTCTGTTGTTGTCTTCAAAAAGATTTTTCAGTTCAAGAACAGCCCTGATAAGAATCCGGGTTGGGTTTCTATAAACCAGCGCCCTACTATTCCTCATATTGTGAACCGGAAGTCCATCCCTGACAATAACTTGGGGTGGAAGAAAGATTTTTTGTTCGTCCTTCGGGAGGGTGGCGATTGGGGCACCCTATTTCGATCGTCTTTTGGGCTCGCCGTTGATGGGAGCCCAAACGATATAACTTTGTCTGAGGAGGAGGCCAGAGCTTTCAACCTCCTGACGCAAGATAATGGGACTTCCCATTCTTTGGATCTTATCAGGGAGACCGTTCTTGTAGAACGCGGCCTTTCTCCCGTCCCTAAGAAAAGTAAGTTTCCTTCCTTATACATCTCTTTTTATTTCCTTCATTTTCTATTTTGCTGATTCCTCAACTTACTTATCTCATTTGTTGCAGTGGCTGAGAAAATTGAGGAGGCTACAAAGCCTAAAGACCTGGAGACAACCAGGATGAAGCGTGCTGGAAAGGTCTTTAAAGACCCGCGCCTTGGGGATTGCTTCCCCGAGTTCCTACTCCAAGCAATGGAACCAGGCGAAGAAGGCCCCAACCAAGTTTTGCGCACCAAGCAGAGGCCAGGGGCTTATTTTCAACCTGCTTGGGGAATCCGGGGCAAGGATTCAATCCTTGGCAGCACGACGCTTGCCAAGGAATGGTCTAAGCATTCCATCTCCCCGGTGGACTATCAAGACTTTGTCCTTCAACAGGATTTAGAGGGGAACGAGCTTTTCGGAGCCCAGGCTTTGGCGACGGTACGTCTTTTTCCTTTGCCCTTCATAGTTGCCCTTTTTGATTTTCTCGTCTCATACTTTTGCTGTGTCTCTTGTAGGCGAACGCCCATTTTCAAGGGGCGATTCATCAAGCCAAGGCTTGGAAGGTTGGCCTGGAGGATGCTAACAAGAAGTTGGAGGAGGCCAACCAAAGAATAGAGGCCCTTGAAGCCCAACTTGCCTCTTCCACTTCTGACCTGGAAACGGCCCGGGCCGAAAATGTTATCCTGAAGGCTCAGAATGATAAAGCCTTTGACGGCTGGATGGATACTCAGGAGTTCAAGGACTTAATGGTGGAGCACGATGCCCTCCTACACCCAGTTAGCTATAAAGAAGGCTGGGATGCTGCTGTGGAGGCCATTCAGGATGAATTTCCAGAAGTCCTCGAGCAGTCCTCCATTCTTTGCCCTGTGCGAGTTCCAGAACTTGGGGGTGTTACCGACAAGCTCGTTGGCCTGATCAAGGACGGCCCGTCGGGGAGCCAAAGCCAAAAGATGAAGGAGCTTGAGTCCAGCTCCGGAGATGAGGAAGCTTCTTCTGAAGAGGAGTCTGAGCCCGTTGCAAAGAAGGTCAGGGTGGAAGAGCCTCCAAGGGCAGCGCCTCAGCAACCAGCATCTCCTGCAGCATCCAAAGCGCCCGGAGGCAGTTCTGATGGAACCTCAATGGGGCCTTCCGAGGGGACGACTGAGACGTCCGAGGGGACGACTGAGACATCCGAGGAGACTTCGGATAGTGGTTCCGAGGAATCCCAGCCTTCCAAGGCCTAAGTTTTTTTATGTATTTCTTCTTTTTAGAAAATATGTGAACTTCGTTTATATCAGAACTTGTTACCCTTCGGAGTTATTTCATATGTTGCTTTTCTTACTCACCTCTTTCTCCTTTATCTTTCCAATACTTAATATGCATTTTAAACTTGAACTAATTGGCCCTTTGAATTGTGCAACGTGCACTCGTATAAAAGAATCCTTGAAGTCTTCTTTTTTTCAATGATCAAAGCATGATTTTTTGTTAAAACCGCACAAGGTATTATCACAACTTAAACATCCATAAGTTGAAATAATTTCAAACTCTTTAATATGAAGTGTAGTTTTCCAAAACCTTACATAGTATGGGTCCGACCCTTAATAATAATAACCTGACAATGTAAATTCTACTGGAATATAAAATCCTACGCAAGAAAAGCTTCAAGGTGCTTTTCAACCTACTTGTCATCCTGACAAATGAGAATCATATTCAGTTGCCCTACACATAGTAAACCTTCAGGTTTTGTGCATGCCAAGTTCTTGGGACTTCAAAACCATCCACTGTCTCCAGCTTGTAGGTTCCTCTATCTTGAACGCTCTTGACTTTATACGGCCCTTCCCAATTTGGAGCAAGCTTCCCTTTCTGTTCTACGCCAGAAGCTTCTATCTTCCTCAAGACTAGGTCACCTTGTTTGAAAAACCTTTCTTTAACCCTTAGGTTGTAGTAGAATGAAGCCTTTTTTTGATATTCTACTATCTTTGCATGTGCCTCATCTCGCACTTCATTGATTAAGTCCAGAGCCAACCTTTGTCCTTCCTCATTTTCCTCAGCATTGAAAGCCTGAATCCTTGGAGAGAAATGTGATATCTCCACGAGAACTACTGCTTCTGCCCCATATGCCAACATGAAGGGAGTTGCTCCAGTCGTGACTCTACAGGTAGTCCTGTAGGCCCATAATATTGGAAGTATTTCATCCACCCAATTATTTCTTGACTTCTCGATCCTCTTTTTTAATCCATCCAGGATTATCCGATTTGCTACCTCTGCTTGCCCATTGGCTTGCGGGTGAGCCACAAAGGTGAACCGTAACTCAATTTCATTTTCTTCACAGTACTTCTTGAATTCCTCGTTGTTGAATTGTGTTCCATTGTCGGTGACTAGGACACGGGGAATTCCATACCGGCACATAATATTTTCCCACAGGAATTGTGCAACCTGCTTAATTGTGATCTTGGCCAAGGGTTTGGCTTCAGTCAACTTGGTGAAATAATCAATGGCTACAATCAGGAACTTTCTTTGTGCCGTGGCCATGGGGAAAGGCCCCAGAATATCCATTCCCCATATAGCAAAGGGAATGGGAGAGTTTATAGAGGTCAGCATCTCGGGGGGTCGTCTAACAACAGGTGCATGCTTCTGACAGCGATCACACTTCTTTACATATTCTTTGGCATCAGCCATCATTTCTGGCCAATAGAAGCCTAAACGGGTTATCTTATGAGCCAAGGCCCTGCCCCCCAAGTGTTGCCCACAAATACCTTCATGCACTTCTTCAAGAGCCAAGCGTGCCTCATCGGGCCTGAGACACCTTAAGTAAGGAACCACGAAAGATCTTTTGTACAGAATCCCATCTATCAAAGAGTACCTTAGTGCCCGAACAACTAACTTCCGTGCTTCAATTGCATCATTTGGTAACCAACCGGTTTGAATGTGGGCCTTAATGGGATCTATCCACGTTGTCCCCAGGCCTATAGGAGCTACAAGCTTAACATCTATGCTTCGTGTCTTCAAAACACGGAAGTACACACTTCCTGAACTTTTTTCATCTCGGATGAAGCAAACTTTGATAATGCATATGCCTTAGCATTTTCCTCCCTTGGAATGTGCTCAACATGGCATTTATTGAATTGGGTCATCACAGCCCTTACTAGGTGGACATACTTAGCCATCGTATCATCCCTTGCCTCAAATTCTCTCTTTACCTAGGATATGATCAGCTTCGAGTCTCCGCGGACCTTTAAGTTTTTGACTCTAAGTGTCCTAGCTAGTCCAAGGCCAGCTATCAGGGCTTCATATTCTGCCTCGTTGTTTGTGGTTGGGAAGTCTAATTTCATGGCATACTCGATCAAGAACCATTCAGGGCTTTGTAAAACCAATCCTGCTCCACTGGAGTTTGTTTTTTATGCTCCATCAAAATAGAGAACCCAATATTATTTCTCCTTATCATCCTTCTCTTTGTCCCCATTATTGACTCCTTTGTCTTGAGGTATGGTATCTTTCTGCCCCCCGACTTCTTGGTTGGGTATGGTACATTCCACCACGAAGTTAGCTAGTGCCTGGGCTTTTATTGCCGTTCGTGGTACTTGAGATCGAACTCACCTAGCTCTATTGCCCACTTAATCAATCTCCGACTTGCCTTGGGACTGTGAATGATATTTCTCAGGGGCTTATTTGTTAGCACCTCAATCTGATGAGCCTGAAAGTAAGGACGCAGCTTTCTCGAAGCCATTACCAAGGCTAGAGCAAATTTCTCAATAGTTGAATAATTCAACTCAGCACCATGCAGAATTTTACTGACATAGTATACGGGTTTCTGGACTTTCAGTTCCTCCTTAACCAACATCGCGCTCAAGGCACTCTCTGAAACATCCAAGTACAAGAATAAAACTTCACTCAAAACTGGCTTGGCCAACAACGGGGCCTGCGCCATATATTTCTTCAATTCCTCGAAAGCCTTCTGGTTTCTTCACTCCATACAAAGTCCTTAACATTTTTTAGTGACTTAAAGAATGATAGGCACTTGTCTCCTGACTTGGAGATGAATCTTCCCAGCGCAGCAACCCTTCCTGTGAGCTTCTGAACATCCTTGACAGTTTTTTGTGGTTTCATGTCCAGGATTGCCTTTATTTTATCGGGGTTAGCCTCGATCCCTCTCTTGGAGACCATCAATCCCAAAAAATTTCTAGATCCTACTCCGAAAGCACACTTTATAGGATTCAACATCATCTTGTGGTACCTCAGGACCTCAAAAGCTTCCCTCAAATGGGTTATATCATCAGTCTTTACTAGACTCTTGACTAACATGTCATCAATATAGACTTCCATAGTCTTACCAATAAGATCCTTAAAATTTTTATTTACCAACCTTTGATAGGTGGCTCCTGCATTCTTAAGACCAAATTCCATAACAAGATAACAATAAACACCAAAGTCAGTGATGAATGATACCTTTGGAATGTCATCCTTGTGCATCTTAATCAGATTGTACCCGCTAAATCCATCCACAGCATCTCATGCCCAGCAGTGGTATCAATCAAAGTATCAATTCTGGGCAACGGAAAACAGTCTTTAGGGCATGCATCATTCAGATCAGTGAAGTCTATACACATCCTCCATTTCCCATTAGCCTTCTTCACCATTACAGGGTTTGCCAACCACTCTGGAAATTGAATCTCTTCAATGAAACCAGCCTCTAAGAGCTTCTCCACTTCCTGTTTTATAGCTTCTTGCCTTTCTGGAGCAAAACTTCTTTTCTTTTGTTTTACCGTCTTCCGATTTGGGTCTACATTCAGCTTATGAGTAATCAATTCCGGGTCTATACCAGGAATATCAGCTGTTGACCATGCAAAAACATCACTATTTTCTTGCAAAAACTTCGCCAACTTCCCTCTAAGGGGCTCCTTTAATGTGGCTACAATGAAAGTCATCCTCTCAGGATTCTCGGGGTCAAAAGGAATCGAAACCAAGTCTTCTGCTGGCTTTCCCCTTTTCTCATCATTTTCTCGGGTATCCAGATCTTCAATAGGAAGAACCTGCCCCCAACTCCATCTGCCCTCAAAGAGGCCACATAACAGCTTCTTGCCATTTTTTGATCTCCTCTTTCTTCTCCAATCCCATCTCTCGAGTCGGAAATTTCATAATTGAATGATAAGAAGAAGGGACTGTCTTAAAGGCATGTATCCCTGTTCTTCCCATGATAGCGTTGTAGGTCGAACTAGCCTTCAGCACCACAAAGTCCACCATCTGAGTTGCTTGCCTTGGTTTATGTCCTATGGTTGTTGGCAACTTGATTATTCCTTCTACGGGGCATTCCACTCCCGCGAATCCATATATCGACATGTCGGTTGGGGTCAATTGGGAGTCATTATATCCCATCCTTAAAAAGGTGTCATGGAGCAAAATATCCACTGAAGCTCCATTATCCACAAGGACCCTCTTGACCGGGCTATTTCCTATTACTGGTGTTATGACCAGCGGGTCGTCATGAGGAAACTTCACACCCTCTAGGTCAGAATCATCAAAAGCCAATGTTACTTCTGTCCTGGCCCTCTTCGGGGCTTCTCCAACAATATGCATAACCTCTCTAGTATATGCTTTTCTGGAGTTTTTGGATAATTCAGCAGCAGTTGGTCCTCCAAAAATTGTGTTGATTACAGGCCCTTGTGGGCGCGGTCCTCTGAAGATTAAAATTATCACCGGTCCCCTAGGTTGAGGATTTTGCCCCTGATCTTCTTGATCTCTCCTTCGGTCATCAAAGTTCCTTCCCACATTGTTGTTTCTATCCCCTCCTTCTCCAGTATATTTGTTCAATCTTCCTTTTTAGATCAGAAACTCAATTTCATCTTTCAATTGCCTACACTCATCGGTGTCATGGCCAACATCTTTGTGAAATCTGTAATACTTGCTCTTATCTAGCTTGGCGGGATCAGCCTTCAAGGGCTTAGGCCAACGAATATCTTTATCTTTCTCGATCTCCATCAAAATCTGGCTCCTAGGAGCATTCAGCTTAGCGTATTCAGTGAACTTTTGCCCAGGTCCTCCCTTCTTGGGGGTTGAATCTTAGTTTTGTTCGGTTCTAGGATACTTGTCCATAGCAATATACTCAAAATCAGTTTTCCGCTTCTTGCCTCCAGTGGGCTCATTACTTACTACGGTCTTCCTCATGCTTTCTTCAACCTTGATATACTTCCCTGCCCTATCCTGGAGCTGCAACATGCTTTCGGGGGGACGTTTGGCCAAGGACATCTTAAAAAACTCATCCCTAGTTCCTTGTTGCAGTGCTATCATGGCTACCTTATCATCAAGGTCCGCGACTTTTAGAGCCTCCTTTGTGAATCGATTCAGGTAATCTCTCAAGGATTCCTTTGTTCCCTGCACAATGCTCATAAGTGATGCTGAACTTTTCTCATGAACTCTCCCACCGATGAATTGCTTAATAAAATCCTGGCTTAATTCTCTGAACGACCCAATAGAGTTTGGGGGCAAGCGACTGTACCACCTCTGAGCCATACCCGACAGGGTTTGAGGGAAGGCTCGACACTTTATAGCATCATTTACGGGCTACAACAGTAGTGCATTAGAGAATGTTCTAACATGATTAGCGGGATCTCCCGTGCCATCATAAGCTTTGATAGTTGGCATCTTGAACTTCCTTGAGATATGGGTATTCATTATTCCTTCAGTGAAGGGTGGAGTAGGATCATCAGGATCTCAAAGGGGAAGAAGATTGCTCGGATCAGCCCTTGGGACAACAGCCCTTCTCTGCACCGGACCGTCCAGGTCTATGATGGGAGGGGGATTTCTCCCTCTAGGAGGTGCTTGGGGTCTGGTGGTCTGGTGCGCCTCCAAGTCGCGCCTCAGCCTTTGAATCTCAGCCTCATGAGCCCTGATCCTTTCCTGCACTTCTTGGGGATTCGCCCCTTGAGTCCTTTGAGGGCGTTGGCTTCCATCAGCCATCGGCTCTTTGCCAGCACGCGTCCTTCTTGGGGCCACTTCATCATCCGAAGATTCAGAGTCTCTCTCAGTGTAAGGACCAGAAAATTCCTGATCATCGGGGATAGGAGCCAAACCTCGTATGTAGGGGGTGATTGCCCTCGTGCTTCACTTCGCCCAGCATGTCCGCTTCCTCTAACCTCGGGGTAAAGGGGTATCCCATAAGGGGGTTAGTAGTAACAACGGTTGAATATTCATACCCGACGGGTCGAGAATTCTCAGGTACATGTACTTGTTGAACTTGAGGATTCGTACCTTGAATAGCCGGTGGAATCGTCCCTTGTGGCTGAGGTTGAGTTGCCCCTATCTGGGCTTCCCCTTGAGTAGATGCATAAGTTGAGTGGGGGGTATTTCCACGGTTGACGAAATCACCTAGGTTGTTCCTGATGGTGTTCCTTCCTCCAGAGCTCTAATTGTTCTCCGTGTTCTTGCCATGGTTGTTGTTGTGCTTTCCCACAGACGATGCCAAATGTTATGGATTAAAAACTAATATATATATAATTGTTGTATTTATTACTAAGGAACGTGAGCTTCAAGACTCGATTTGACTGCTCTTGTGTTTCGTAACTCAATCTTCCTTAACAAGATGCCTACGTACCTTGCTGATTGCCAAGGATCAAGTCAAAAAACGTAGTTCAGATTTGTGGGGTGAGGCCCCTTATATAGATGTTGGTGGTCCTTGAATTG
This sequence comes from Apium graveolens, assembly GCF_009905375.1. Lineage (NCBI taxonomy): Eukaryota > Viridiplantae > Streptophyta > Magnoliopsida > Apiales > Apiaceae > Apium > Apium graveolens. The sequence continues at coordinate 26,006,211 of NC_133650.1, read as the reverse complement.
GACTTGATATAGGAGACTTGGTGGGAAAGTCTCATAATTAGAATGGACTTTTGAGTCCTAGATAGTAGGAAACTGATTCCTTATCCTTTTAGGTCCCCTTGAGGCTAATCTGCAAGGATTTATATCCTTATCGGGACTCTTCTCAATAGCTGATTTTTCCCTTATTAATTAATTACGAAATTAATTAATATACAGGGTTTTTGGGCCTTCTTTGTTCCATCTGGCCTGATCTGGTCCATCAGGCCTGATCAATGTGTTGACCTTTTTGGTCTGAATGTTATACATCTTCTTATTGGGCCTTGCAGCCCAAACTGTAATATTTAATTATGTAATCAGGATTTATTTATCCCTATCAAACATATTCACGAGCTGATTTTCATTAGTCGAATGAAACCCGCTTTCGAGTCTAGCTCAGATCAAACTCGGTCCTACTCGGATTAAAAATTAAAAAGTCTGTTAGATATATTTATGATGGTACAAGCCATATTAGTCAAAATAAGGCCAATAATTTTGTATGGAATATCAGCTATTAAAACAAAGTCCGGGTCGTATAACTTTGGATCTAAAAGCATTTAATTCAAAATAAAATACCTGATAAATACTCAAAAATATCCCGACAATACAGAATACACATAGCACATAACATATAGGGTTTTATAACTAAATACACTAATGACATAATAAAACACATAATTCATCTTCATTATAATATATTAAAAATGAAAGTCTTCAGTCGTTACAGTATGTATATATAAATATATAAAACATTATCTCGAACGAACTTGTACCTATAAAGAAAATAATTTTTAATACGTAAACTAATTGTTCTAATTTTATTTTATATTCGCATAACAATTACGTAATAAATAATGATATATTTTTTATAAATTTAATTACATCTCATAAATTTAAATAAATGAAAATGTGATGACATAAAGTTCATCACCGAAATGCCTTACTTCTTTTTTCATATATACTATTAAAGTTTGATTAGATAATTTAAGTGTTGAGAGTTTACTTTTTGTAGTAGGGTTCGATTATCGCTCACCGCGTGAATTTTAAGATTATATACTTTTTTATCGTAGGGAACCCGCAGCCGCTACTCTTCGGGTATGCACTGGATAAACCCCACGGGTTCACGCAATAGCCTGCAAAGCACGTGAAACAAGATAAACCGAATTTAAGCGACAGGCTTTGGCTCAGGAGGTATAATCATAAATTTTCCTCTCGTGGGATTCGAACTTGTGACCAAGAGTATAGTTTATAAGACTAATTACTAAAAACTCATAATTATGTTATTATAACAAAAACATTTGAAGTTTATTTGTAGGGATATGTATCGGGTTACTTCGGGGTCCGGAAATTTTATCATGCCCCAACCTTGAACATGGATTCTTTTACTCTGCCATCTCCGCCCGAATGGGAATTCCCACGGGATTCGGGAAATAATTAAAAATAATAATCTTGTAATTTTAATAAGTTTTTATTATTAAAAACAATCTACTAATTCTTACTATGTAAAAAAATACTATTTTTTAGTTTAGACTAAAAAATGAAGTGTATCGGGGTCAGGCAGGGATCGTATCGGGGTCAAGAGGGGCGAGATTAATACCAATCCTTATTTGTTTAGTTGAGACTAAAAATGAAGTGTAAAAAAAAGCGAACATATTCATTACAAATTCATGTCACTCTTAAATTCTTAACACTTAAGTTGACTAACTGGATTTTATATATGAGAGTTGCGTGAAATAAATTGGAAATTTATTTGGTAAATTAATAAGAGTGTAAGACATATTAAAACTAATGAAAAATGACATGCTCTCTTAAAATATAGTAACAAATGAATTACATTCAGAAAAGTATCATGATAAAAACTAAAGTAGCCAATATGAGGGTATAAATTATTGTCTAATTTAATAAAACTTTTGGTATTAATTTTCTTATTTTAGAAATATAATTAATAATAAATAATGAAATGTACTATATTTAATACAATATTTATATTAGATCAAATTTAAATATTTAATTTTTCTGAGTCACTGTCTGACTAATCCAAATCATTTTTCAAAAACTCGACCGTCTTAACCAATATATTGACCGAGTACACATACTCGAACATATTCACGAGCTGATTTTCATTAGTCGAATGAAACCCGCTTTCGAGTCTAGATCAGATCAAACTCGGTCCTACTCGGATTAAAAATTAAAAAGTCTGTTAGATATATTTGTGATGTCATGTCTAATAATAATTTGTGTTTAGTTTTCAGATCTTGACTAACAGGACAAATCAGGACTTAACTGGAAATCAGTACTTATACTGAAGTCAGAACTTAAGATATCAGAACTTAAGTTATCAGAACTTAAGATATCAGAAGATATTCATCAGGAGATAATATCAGGACTTAAGAAGACTTTCAGATAAGGAAGACGGCTGATTGAAGGAAAAGAAGATTGAGACTAACACAAGAAGAGATATGCATGGAGAAGAATTCTATGAAGAATAGAAGACTTGGAGGAAAAAATAACTAATTGATATATTTTAGGATGCAGATTTATATTCGATATCAATTAGAAGATTATCTTGTAATTGTGTGGTATATAAACACAACATAGGATTTACACTAGATGTGTTATTGTTATCAAGAATATTATTCACTGTAACCCTAGCAGCTCTAGTGATATTTGTTCACCACTGAGAGAGAACGGTTGCATTGCAATACTGTTTTATTAATAAGATTATTCTGTGTTTCATACTTGTGTTCTTAATTCGATTTGATTGTAGTATACACTGTATTCAACCCCCTTCTATAGTGTGTGTGACCTAACAAGTGGTATCAGAGCCAATCTGTTAACACATATACAGTAAAGATCCGAAACAATCATGTCTGAAGAAGAACAAACTCCATCCAAGCCCACCAAAACTGAAGAAACTCCAAAGATTCAAATCCATAGTCGATATGAGACTATTAGGGTTCCCATATTGAGACCATCTAAGTATTCCATATGGAAAGTGAGGATGACTATGTTTCTGAAAGCTACAGATCCAGAATACCTTGACAGAATTAATGAAGGACCACATAAGCCAACCAAGCTCTCTGTTGTAGTTGCAGATCAGCCAGCAAAGACTATAGCAAAGGAGAAAAGTGAATATACAGCTGAAGATATCTCATCTATTGCCAAGGATGCAAAGGTAAGGCATTTGCTGCATAGTGCCATTGATAATGTCATGTCAAACAGGGTAATTAACTGCAAGACTGCAAAGGAGATATGGGATGCCTTGAAGACAAGATGCCAGGGAACTGATGCAATTAAGAAGAACAAGAGGACTATACTCACTCAAGAGTATGAACACTTTGACTCAAAACCTGATGAGTCATTAACCGGTTTATATGACAGATTTGTCAAACTCTTCAATAATCTGTCACTGGTGGATAAGGAATATGATCTTGAAGATTCTAATCTTAAATTCCTTTTAGCTCTTCCTGAAAGTTGGGATTTGAAGGCAACTTCTATAAGAGACAACTATGCTCTTGATGAAACTACTCCTGAAGAAATTTATGGTATGCTTAAAACTCATGAACTTGAGATGGAACAAAGAAGCAAGAGGCATGGGAGAAAGTCAAGAACAGTTGCTCTTAAGGCTGATGAGGAATCCCCCAAAGTGGCTGTCTCAAAGAAAGGCAAAGGAAAGGCTCTCACCATAAAGTCTGATACTGAGTCATCAAGTTCTGATAATGATGAGGATTCAGAAACTGAAAGTCTATCTGAGATGGATGCTGATGAAGAGATGATGAAATTGTGTGTTCTTATGGTGAAGGGTATCGCAAAGATAGCCTACAGGAAATTCAGAAGGGGAAAGAAGTTTTCCAGGAAAAGTGGAAGTTCTGATAAGAAGGGATTCAAAAAATCTGAAGGCAAAGCAGGAAAGTCTGACAGAGGAGATTACTCAAATGTTAAATGCTACAATTGTGGTGAGAAAGGCCACATATCTCCTGATTGCAAGAAAGGAAAAGGTGACAAAGGCAAGGCACTTGTCACAAAGAAAAAAACTGGACAAACACTTCAGATTCTGAAGATGAGATGAACTATGCCATGATGGCAAATGCTGATAGAAGTTCTGATGCTGCTGAGTTAAAGGTACCTCAAACAACTTATGCTTTTCATACTGATGATATTACTGAGTTGAGATCTTATCTTAAAACCATATTCATTAGCTATAAAGATCAGACTTTAACATGTGATAGGTTAACTTCGGAAAATCTGGCTTTTTCGAAAAGGAATGACTATTTAGAAAAGGAGTTAGTTATGTTCCATCAAACTCATAAAGAAAGAGATGATATTTTTTATGTTAGAGATGAAGTGTTAAAATTGAATCAATCTCTAAAAATTGAAAGAGAGATTATCAGGATTTGGACTAACTCTGGCAGAACAACTCAGAATTTGCTAAGTAGTGGAAACTGGAAAGAGGGCTTAGGTTATGGAGATGATAAAAGTGAAACAAGAACTGAACTAATTAAGCCAATTATTGTTAAACAGACTAATAAGCGAAAGGTAAATCCTATTAAGTTTGTAGCTAAAACTATAAATTTGATTCTGAAAAGATCAAAGATATTGAGACAGAAGTTAAGGTAGAGTCAACTTCTGATAAATTAAAACAGGATAAACCAGCTGAAGTTAACATAGGCTTAATGACAAAGAAGCAGCTTAAGTATAAGCTAAAAGAGATTAAGAATGTAAACAAGGTCAAGCCACCTAGGAAAAATAGGAATGGAAAGGAAAGTGTGAATAAAAGCAATAATTATAAGCCTGTTCCTAATGCTCCTACAGTAAAACCTCTATAAATTAATATAGTTGGGACCGGAGAATTCTATTAATTTAGAGAGATATTAATTAATCGATAAATTAATAATTATTAATTTATAGAGAATTTTCGGTAGCAAACAAAATTAACTTTTGATTAAATTTTTATTCACATAAATTTAAATAAAATGAATTGTACAATTTATATTTTATACTTAATTCAATTAATTCAATGTATATGAATTTAGAAAGTCAATGTAATGTACAATATATTAGATTCAAAGTCCATGTAGTGTATAAGTTAAATTCATTGTATTTTACATAGAAAATATTCAATGTATATTAGGAAAATTCAAAGTACATGAATTAATTTAATTCATTGTATTTTACATAGAGAGTATTCAATGTATGTGTAGTCATAAAATATATTATATATACTGTATATACTAGATTGGGGGAAAAATTATACAAACAAAACAATGGCTTCTCATCTAAAAGGTGTCACAAAATCAACAATGACGGATGAAGCAAGAAAAGCATTATGTGAATATAAAAGAGAAAATTCATCATGCACTCAAAAAGATCTCCAGTTGTGGCTCGAGAATAAGTTTCATCTAAAAGTTAGTCAAGGTACAATATCAAATACACTGAAAAGGTCAGCAAACTATCTTGCAGCTAATTACTTGGAGAAAAGAAAAGATATTAAGCGACATAAACCAGCAAAATATCCAGATATGGAGAAGGTTCTCTATGAATGGTTTCTCCAGTACCAAGATCGTGTTAATATGACAGGAGAGCTAATTTTAGAGAAGGCAAAAGAGACCATGAAAATTTTATACCCTCAACAAGATCAGGAACACACTTTTTCTCAAGGTTGGCTTGAGAAATTCAAGTTAAGACATGGTATTAAGTCATTTCGTCGCTTTGGAGAAAGTGGTTCTGTTGATGTACAGGACATGGAGAAGAAACTGGAGTCCATAAGGGAAAAAATAAACCAGTTCCCTATGAAAGATGTTTTTAACATGGACGAAACTGGTTTGTTTTACAGGTTACAAGCTGATCACTCTCTTGCTACGAAACAACTTGAAGGAAGAAAACAAGACAAAGAAAGGCTCACGGTTGTTATATGTTGCAATGAAGATGGCTCTGAAAAAATTCCTTTATGGATTATTGGAAAGTATGCAAAGGCACGGTGCTTCAAGAATGTTAACATGGGCAGCTTAAATTGTCATTATCGTGCAAACAAAAGAGCTTGGATGACTAGTGTACTTTTTGATGAATACATTCGTTGGTTTGATAGCCAAATGCAAGGCAGAAGAATTTTGTTTGTGGTAGATAACTGTCCAGCACATCCAAAAAATATTGAAGGACTACAAAATGTTGAGTTGTACTTCTTGCCACCTAACATGACATCAAAAATCCAACCTTGTGATGCAGGAATTATAAGAGCTTTCAAGATGCACTATCGCAGGAGATTTTATCGTGGGTTATTAGAAGGTTATGAGTTGGGACAATCTGATCCAGGAAAGATTAATGTTTTGGATGCTATCAATTATGCAGTCACGACGTGGACGATAAATGTAAAACAAGAGTCAATAGCAAGGTGCTTTCAACATTGCAAAATTCGTTCCATAGATGAAGTTTCGAGCAATTTAAATGAACATACAACTCCGGAAGAATACATTCATGAACTTGAGGTGATGATTAAGGATCTAGGTTATCGTAATAAAATGGATGTTAATAACTTCTTAGATTATCCGGGTGAAAATGAATCATGTTCCGAGGTCCAGAGTATAGAAGAGATTACAAACACCATCCTTGAAAATAGTGTTGAAGATGATCTTGAAGACGATACAACACCGTTGGAGCCGGTTACACGTAAAGAAGCACTCAAGGTATCAAAAATGCTTAATAACTTTTTGATGCAACATGAAAGCACCACACCCGAGCTTTTGGATGCAATAAGGAAGATTAGGGATGAGCTTCATGTTGATTTAATTTATATGAAAAAGCAAACTACAATTGAATCATATTTTACAAAGATGTAATAGATATATTTTTATGAATATAAGGGAATTATTAATTTATAGTTTTATTGGGACCATATTTTTATACAGGGTTTTCAAAAAAATTATTATCTTATTATCTTATCGAAATTGATCATTTTTTGAACTGGCCCAAGTCTGGACCGGACAAAATTATTAATTTAGAGAGATTATTAATTAATCGAGTATTAATTTACAGAGGTTTTACTATAGAAAGAAATGCTATAACTGTGGAAACTCTAACCATCTTGCTATTTTTTGCAGGAAGAATAAGGATATAAACTCTTTACCTCCTAAATCAGGAGTTAAGAGTCAATCTGTTAGGTTTAAACCACAAAATCCTTGTTTTCATTGTGGTAGTTTATGACATTCCATTTATACTTGTAAGGAAATATCATAGTTTGTACTATGATTATTATCAAATAAAACCTTCTTTGAAGAAAGTTGCTTTAATTCCTTCTAGTGTAAGTTCTGATGCAAAGTCTGATACAGGAAAATCTGATATGAAAAATGTTAGCATAAACTCTGAAGTTAAACCCACTGCAAAAGCTAACAAACTTAATAAGGCTAAAGGATCCAAGCAAGTCTGGGTCCTTAAAACTAATCATTAGTGGTTTTTGTGATTGCAGGGCAACAGGAAAAACATCCTAGTTCTGGACAGTGGATGTTCAGGACATATGACTGGAAATAAAGCCCTGCTATCAGACTTTGTGGAGAAAGCTGGACAAAGAGTTTCTTATGGAGATGGCAACATGGGGAAAACTCTGGGATATGGCAATATCAATCTTGGGAATGTCATCATTGAAGAAGTAGCTCTAGTCTCAAGATTAAAACACAATCTGCTGAGTGTTAGTCAAATCTGTGACAGAGGTTATCATGTGGATTTCTTTGAAGAACACTGTGAAGTTGTAAGAAAATCTACAGGCAAAGTTGTTCTAAAGGGATACATGCATGGTAACATTTATGAAGCCAAGCTTTCAACAAGTTCTGATGGTTTTGCAATATGTCTGTTAAGTAGAGCATCAATTGAAGAAAGCTGGGATTGGCACAAGAAACTCTCTCATTTAAATTTTAACGATATAAATGAACTAGTCAAGAAAGATCTTGTGAGAGGACTGCCAAAATCAGTATTTGCTCCTGATGGCCTTTGTGATTCATGTCAAAAGGCAAAACAAAGAAAATCTTCATTCAAGAACAAGATTGAATCTTCAATTCTTGAGCCTTATCACCTACTATATGTTGATCTATTTGGTCCAGTGAATGTCATGTCTATTTCAAAGAAGAAATATGTTATGGTCATAGTAGATGAGTTTACCAGATACATATGGGTGTATTTCTTGCACACAAAAAGTGAAACTACATCTATCTTGATTGACCGTGTCAAACAACTGGATAAATTGGTCAAAGACTCTGTGAAAATCATAAGAAGTGATAATGGCACTGAGTTCAAGAATATGATTATGGAAGAGTTCTGCAAAGACCATGGAATAAAGCAGGAATTCTCTGCTCCTGGAACTCGACATCAAAATGGAGTTGTTGAAAGAAAGAATAGAACTCTTATTGAAGCTGCAAAAACTATGCTTGATGAAGCACAGTTACCAACCTACTTTTGGGCTGAAGCTGTGCAGACTACTTGTTTTACTCAAAATACAACACTCATCAACAAGCATGGAAAAACACCATATGAGATGGTGAAGAAAAAGAAGCCAAATCTGAAGTACTTTCATGTATTTGGATGCAAGTGTTTTGTTCTTAAGACTCATCCTGAACAGCTATCCAAATTTGATTTAAAAGCTGATGAAGGAATTTTTGTTGGATATCCACTTTCCACAAAAGCCTTCAGAGTCTACAATTTAAGAACAAGGGTTGTCATGGAATCTATAAATGTCTCTTTTGATGATAAGAAGATTACTGGACTTTAAGATTTCAATGATCATGATCAGCTGAGATTTGAGAATGAAGTTTTAAATTCTGATAGTCTAAATCCTGATGCTACAAACTCTGATGGGTTAAACTCAGATGTTATTGAAACTGTGGTGACTACGCCAAAGGAAAATGCACCTGTGCAGGGGGAGCATATTGAAGATCTAACCACATCTCAAAAAGCATCGGAACCTAGAACAGGCTCTTCAAGTTCTGATTCATCAAGTTCTGATGGGCCAAGTTCTGATAATTCTGGAAACTCAAATTTTAATTCATCAAGTGCCGATAGGCCAAGTTCTGATAATTCTGGAAACTCAAATTCCGAAGGATCCAACTCAGAGAGCATAAATTCAGGGGGAGTATCAGAAAATGTTGATGGAGACAACATGGATCATGGAAGAGCATCCAGTTCTAGAGATCACCTTCTATCTGCAAGAAAGTGGACTAAATCACATACACCTGACTTGATTATTGGAAATCCTGAAGCAGGTGCTAGAACTAGAACAACAACATCAAATGAATGTCTCTATCATTCTTTTCTTTCTCAGACTGAACCAAAGAAAGTGGAAGAAGCTCTTCAAGATGCTGATTGGGTGCAAGCAATGCAGGAAGAGTTAAATGAATTTGAAAGAAATAAAGTCTGGACCCTAGTGCCAAGACCAAAGAATAGATTTGTTGTTGGTACAAAGTGGGTGTTCAGAAATAAAACTGATAGTGATGGCATAATTATAAGAAATAAAGCAAGGCTGGTTGCTAAATGATACTCTCAACATGAGGGAATTGATTATGATGAAACATTTGCACCAGTTGCTAGATTGGAAGCCATAAGGATATTTTTGGCTTATGTTGCTCACAAAAAGTTTACAATCTTTCAAATGGATGTAAAAAGTGCTTTTCTTAATGGAGAATTGGAAGAACAAGTATATGTTGAACAACCTCCGGGTTTTATAGATTCAGAATTTCCTAATCATGTCTACAGACTTGATAAAGCACTTTATGGCCTTAAGCAAGCTCCAAGAGCATGGTATGAGACATTAGCTTAGTTTCTTCTGAAAAGTGGATTTAACAGAGGGACTATTGATAAAACTTTATTCTATCTCAACCATGGAAAGGACTTACTTTTAGTGCAGATATATGTTGATGATATCATTTTTGGTTCTACAAATGACAGACTTTGTAAAAGGTTTGCCAAAATAATGCAGTCAAGATATCAAATGAGTATGATGGGAGAACTTAGCTATTTTCTGGGCCTTCAAGTCAAGCAGAATGAAGAAGGAACTTTTATTTGTCAATATAAGTACACCAGAAATTTACTGAAGAAATTTGGAATGCAACACTGTTCAAGTGCATCCACTCCCATGGCCACTATAACAAAATTGGATAAGGATACTGGTACATCAGTAGATATTACTGATTACAGAGGTATGATTGGCTCTCTACTCTATCTAACTGGAAGTAGACCTGATATTATGTATGCTACCTGTCTTTGTGCAAGATTTCAAGCAGATCCAAGAGAACCTCACTTAATAGCTGTGAAAAGAATTTTCAAGTACCTTTAGGGTACAGCTGATCTAGGATTGTGGTATCCTAGGGAATCAGACATTAAGCTAATAGGTTACTCAGATGCAGATTTTGCAGGGTGCAAAATTGACAGGAAAAGCACAAGTGGAAGCTGCCAATTTCTTGGAGGCAGATTAGTTTATTGGTTTAGTAAGAAACAAAAGTCAATTTCCACATCAACTGCGGAGGCAGAGTACATTGCTGCAGGAAGCTGTTGTGCACAAATTTTTTGGATGAAGAATCAGTTACTGGATTATGGGTTAGAATTTTCTAAAATCCCAATTTACTGTGATAATCAAAGTGTTATTGCTATGACAGGTAATCCAGTTCAGCACTCAATAACAAAGCACATCAACATTAGGTACCACTTCATAAGGGAGCATGTGATGGAAGGTACAATAGAATTGCATTTTGTACCAACAGATCAACAACTAGCAGATATCTTCACAAAACCACTATGTGAAGCTACTTTTACAAGATTGGTAAATGAACTTGGAATGGTTTCAGGTTCTTTCTCTAAATCTGCTTAGTTTATGTTCTGATATATCAGACTTTATAATCAGTATTTACAGATATTACTATCTTTATGTAATCTTTGCTTAAATTGAAATTTACCTAAGTGCTGATTGTTGTCTGATGTGAATTTCTAAACTCTGATAGTGATATGAATGTTTCTGTGACTATTCAATCCAATGAGGATAACTGTGATAGATGCTGACCTAGTAGTCTCTAATATACTAAAGATCCCATGTTTGAAGTAATTGTTTATGTGGAAATCTTTTAGCACAAGAAAATTTTGATATTGAGCTTGGTTAGGTTTACTTTGTGTATCTTATTACTAAGTCAAAAACTAGAATAGTGCTTCTTATCTATTAAGTTCTGATGTTGATAAATCTTATGGATGTACTAAGTGCTGATAAGCCTCACTTATCAAAGAAAAAGTAAAGAAAAGAAATAAATATCAGGTACTCCTTTGAGATTTAGAGAAAAATGTATGTGGAAGGGAAGACCCAAGTGCATTGCTGGTATTAAGTAATATGCATTAGAAAAGCAAAATAAAATTTTCTTGGTGACTTTTCACATTCTCTGATTACTGGAGAGATACTCTGATAACAGCGTAAATTCTGATAAGCAGTCGTGACTCACTTATACCGAGAAGCCACTGTAAAAAGGATTTTCAAAAGATGTATAAAATGAGCACAAAACAGATGAGGTGGACTCATGCATGAACTCATTATAGAGTAGACTTCAGACTAATGTCAGATTTTGATCAAAGTTCTTAGTTATGACTTATTTCTAAGATGTACTGAAGTGAATCAGACTTTACTCTTTGTCTGATATTTAGCTTAAAGCACACAGTCACACTCCATATGAATGATGAAAACTACTGTGGTGATCAATGTTATTTTAGATGAACAGTTTAAGTGTCAGTTGCATAAATTGTGAGGACAAGTTCTGATGGAAGTTCTGATGATTAAGTTCTGTTGAAACCATATCAGTATTTGTGTGAAGAATTACAGAAATAAACATTCACTTTTTGAGTAAAGGAGCCATATTCTGATGACTTTTAAATTTTGATAATAATCAAGTGCTGATGCTGACATGGCAGTATTTATTTCCTTGAGTTATTTATAGGTCAATACTTGAACGATTATATTTTATCAGAATATTAGTTTATGTGAGATAAAGACAGTAATAATCATTTTTTTAGTGGGAACATTTTGTTTTTTGAAAAACTGCATATGCATAGTAATCATTACTTATTTCTCATGCCCATTAACTTTTGTCTAAACTACTGCATGGCTGACAGGTGTACAGTCTGTTCCACTTCTCAATAACTGTTGGCAAGTGGTGTGTATAAGTAAAAGAGAGAAAAGATTTTAAATCTTTTATTCACTTTTGTATTCCATACTCTTTTTTTTTGTTATTTTCTCACATTCTCTGACGGTTTTCTATACAGACATTTTATCAAACACCTTTCATGCACTCTAAATTCTCACTCATTTTTAATGGCACCCAAGGATATAATCTTTAATGGAGCAAAGTCCGTCCCCAACAACTATGTTGCCATTCTCACTAAAGAGTGAAGCTCCTTCGAAACTTCATTTTATTCAGGATTTCTTATTTTATAGTGAAATTGGGTTCGCTTTAACGCAACCATCCTATTTATCTGGAACTCAAGTTCTGATGTTTTGGTGTACAGGATTTTATGATGATGGTGGTAAGCATGGGACTCCAAGCATCGTGTTTATAGCAAAGGAGGTTGAGTATGTTGTTACTCCAGCCACAGTTCGAAAAGCTCTAAACCTACCTGAAAACTGTCAATTCAGTTCTGCAGTTGAGGAGCCATTGCTACAGCAAATACATTTGAAAGGAATGGAGCTTCTTCTTCGATTGCATCAGGAAGACATTTTCCAACAAGTGCTCAAATTTTGATGCCATTCCCATTCTGTCACAACAAATTGGGTATGCACTCTTAAACCAGTCTCATTTTGATTATGCAAAGACTGTGTTATGTTTTATAGGAGATAGAATGAAAGAGGACAGGAATGTAGTTTACTTTGCTAGATTCTGTCAGTTAATTTACAGTTACTGTATATCAGAAGAACCACAACAGCAAGTGAACACATAGAACCTTTTAGGTTAGGAAAAAGGGCTTTTACTGATCTCTTAACTGCTGACAACAAGAAGGGAGTTTTGAGACCCCTTAGAATTCCTTTATCAGTAAAGCAAGCTCTGGTAAATGCTGATTATGATACCTACTCATTGCTATATCCTAATGTCCAACCCACCAACACACAACAACCATCAGAACCAACCATTAACCAAATACAGCAACCACAACCATCAGCACATAATCAAGTGAAACCTTCTCCTTCTAGAGCAAAGAGGACTAAGATTGTACCTCAGTCACAACAGAAAAGAAGGAAGATGATTTTAAGAGATGAGTCTGATGATGAGGTACAAGTTCAACCATCAGAACTAGTTGTTGAAGTAGCTGAGAAGGTCATTTCTCAGACAGCTCAAGAAACTGGGAGTTCTAGGCCCCTAAAAAGGCTTAGAAAGCTAAACTCTGATGATCAAGCTCCCAGAGTCCCTCCATCAGCTAAGAGACTTAAAAAGCAAAGAGCAAGGAGGGCTGTAGAATCATCAATCTCTGAAGAATAAATGGAAGCATCAGCTGAGGAAGGAGGTCAGGAATCTCTGATCTCAGAAGACCCAATTGTGATTGAATCTCTTCCCACTACTGAACCTGACTTTACTGAATCTCACAAATCTCCTATTCAAGAACCAGAGAATACTCAAGAACACATGTCTACACCTCCTGTGTCTCCTATCATTGATCAAGTACACGCTGATAATCCAGGTACAAGTGCTGAAATAGATATTCACAACTTGAATGTGCCTGAGGTTCTGTACTTGGAAGCTCCAACCATTCCTCAGCAAACTCCACCAGCAACTCCACTGCTAAATACTGATGTTCATTGCAGATGAATCTTCTATTGCTTCACATACTGTTATTCTATCACAAGATGCTGATATTGAAGATTCTGCAAGTTCTGTTTAAGTAAATGCTGATCATACTGGTGAAGCTGCTACAAATGTAAATGCTGATGCAGCTGGTCCTTCAGGACATGCACATCTACAAACAGTTAATAAAGCTGATTTGATTAAAAATTTTGTGAGAGAGGATGCACCAGTACCTTGGAGTGAAACCTCCAGAGGAAGAGAATGGATCAAGGAGTGGAACAAAGTTGATTTTATTCCTACTGCAAATATTCTTGTTGAGCACCTGGCTAAAGATGATGAGATGCTGATGAATGATGACTTCAAAGCACAGCTCATAGTTACTGCATTGAGTACCAGGAACCTTCAAGGTCAACACTCAATAACTCAAGCCAAGGTGGACAAAATTCAAGAAACGCTAATTCAGCAAGACATAAATGTCAAATTGGACAAGAAAAGGCTTTTTAAGCCAACCTTGACCGCATTGGGTATATAGTATAGATTCAAGAACAACAGCAAGCTCAAATATTTGATATTTTAAAGAATCAAGCTGCTCAACAAGACCAACTCAATGAAATCCAAAACTCTGTGGAATTGTTTGTCTCCCTGCTTCTACCAGATGATGCCAAAAGGGGGAGAAAGTGATTAGTGATTAAGTCCAAATACAAAATTGATCAACCACTGAAAGGTAAGGATGATGATAATGAAGACCAGGGAAACTCTAAAAGGAGTAGAGGTCTAAGTCAAGGCAGAGGTTCTTTATCAAGCAAAGCCAGAACTACAAGTCAAAGAACAAGTTCTGATGCTAGGAGAAGAACAAGTTCTGATACTGGTAAAAGGATAAGTTTTGATGAACAAACTCTGAAACTTGATGAAGAGATCTCCAAAAGGCTGTTCCTAGAGGACAATCCAGGCATGGATATTGAAAGTCTGAAGGAAGAAGAGATTAGACTGAAAGCTGAAAATGACAAATCTAAGTCAAATTCTAAAGCTCAAGTTATTGTAAAGAAACCACCTAAGCCTAAGGGCATTGTGATCAAAGAGAGGACAGATACTGAGGCATCTAAGGCCAAGTCCAAATCACAGGTGGAAGTTGATCCTAGATTCAAGGGTAAGGCAAAAGTTGATGAACCTGTAAAGATATATATGCCAATTATGGATCTGGAAGCAAAATCTGATGAAGATGCAACTCTGATTTTGAAGAAGAAAAGCAATATTCAAGCAACCTCTAACAGAGCTCAAGTTGTCTTGACATCAGAAGAAAAGGAAACCTCTGACATTTCTCATGTTAAACCTTCAAAATTCTACTACCTGGGTTTACTAAAGCTCAATAATCTGCTCAACCTATGAAGACTTCAATAAATGTTTTCAAGGGTAGATTGCTCCAAGGAAAGGAAGCTAGAGATAAAACAGTATTGGGTAATGCTGATGAGAAAAGAGTAAACAACTCTACCTGAGATCCTACATCTCTTTCTAAACCAGGAGTAGGGACAATTCCAGAAAGACTAAATCAATTGGAGTCTGTACAGATGGTTTACAATTCCAAGCTGAAAAAAGACATAATGCTTTATTTTATGACAGATGGGAGAGTATTCCAAATAAGAAAGAATGCAATTCGATTGAAGTATTATGAAGAACTGTAACATGTTTTATTTCTACTTTAAGTGAAGAATAGGTCAACAGATGGTGCTGCCAGTTACTTAAAATCTGATATTCAAAGGCAGAAGAAATTTTACTCTGTAAAGTCTGATAGACCATACTATCCAAAGTACAGAGCTCACAATGGTGAATTAGTTGAGATGAAGTCTGATACTGCCAAGATAACTAATTTTCTGGGTATTAAGGGTGTTGAATTTAATCCGGAGTCTGACAAAGCTTATCTGATCAGACTGGATCAGGAAATAAGGAAAGCAAAGATTAATGATCTCAGGGCTTCTATCTTTCAGACATGGGAAGATACAGTTGAACTTAAAGATGCTAAAAGGAGGATGATAAATGAACTTGAATATGCTGAGAGAACTCTTCTGAAGAACTATCTCAGAATAACTCCTGACATTCAAGAGATCACAAACTGAAGCCAAGTTAGTTAAATTTTGAAGGATATACAGGCTAAAGCTGATATCAGACTTTAAGGATGGTAAAAGTTACAAGGACTGTGAGTTGTAGTTATCTAGTCAAATTCTCATATGCATTTGTACTTAATGTTTTTGACATCATCAAATATCTATTGAACTTGTATATTATGCTAATTTACAAGTTGGGGGAGATTGTTAGATATATTTGCGATGTCATGTCTAATAATGATTTGTGTTTAGTTTTCAGATCCTGACTAACAGGACAAATCAGGACTTAACTGGAAATCAGTACTTATACTGAAGTCAGAACTTAAGTTATCAGAACTTAAGATATCAGAAGATATTCATCAGGAGATAATATCAGGACTTAAGAAGACTTTCAGATAAGGAAGATGGCTGATTGAAGGAAAAGAAGATTGAGACTAACACAAGAAGAGATATGCATGGAGAAGAATTCTATGAAGAATAGAAGACTTGGAGGAAAAGATAACTAATTTATATATTTTAGGATGCAGACTTATATTCGATATCTGTAACACCCCCAGATCCGGGGTCGGGGATCCGGGTTGTCACGGTCTTTCTTTCCACAATATCACTTCACTTAATTAATAATAAATAACCTTATGATGTGACCCCACACTAACACACACCACAACCCGTTATAGTCTCAGAGATGAAATTTAAATAAGTACAAGTCTTTGAATCCACAATTTAAAAGTTATTACAACCCAAAATGATTACTTGATAAATTTACAGTTAATTGCCATTATCTGCCACAAGTTATAATTATACATAATTGATTCTCAAAAGTAGATGGTCTGATCTACAATAGATCTACCTCTGCAGCTATAGCAGCTACAACATCAACGGGAAGACGCGGGATGCTTCCCACGCGCTTGCGCTGGGTCTGCTGGAGTCTGACCATCTTTCCTAACTGTTGTTGTGTGATGAAGAAATAAAGCAAGGGTGAGCAGCAAGCCCACCAAAATAATATGTATAATGATTAACAATATATGAGCCTTCTCATAGTACTCATGAAAGTCTTGGTCAAAAGAAATGAACCAAGTTGATATCTTAATGCGATGAAGTCGCAAAATATTCAGTATATATATATACATATATACTTTTAAAAATATGGGAAGTCCTCTTCCATGCATAATACACACAGAGTTCCAGTGTATAACTGTATAAAAATATCGTTGCAAGGTGATCTCGTATATCTAACCTTGTCTCAACGTTTTTCTGAAAATCTTTGTCATGCATAAGATAATCATTTACTAGATATAAGTTTAAAAGATGAAGTTACAAGATACTCCAATATACTTATATCTTTTCCAAATACTACTTGAACTACCACCATTCAAGTTATAATTAGTTTCCAAAGTTCATCACATAGATGAGACTACAAGACCAGATTTGAATAGATTAAATCTTTAAAATATCATCAAAATAAAATGAAGTTACGAGATACTTCATTTGATGCAAACATCATTTTGAAAACTTGACCCTGCCAACACTCAACAATCGCCCAACCGTAGCCTTTCTATCGAAGTGCTCTGGGTAGTGTTGCAGAAATATCCAATTGGATGATGAACTCATTACGGGAGTTTGCCGCGCCAGGAAGACCACTTACGATGATCAGTCGTAGTAGTACAACCCCACCATTTTCTATATGTAGAGGAGAACCTGTCAGATTTACTTGTCAACCGAACACTGAACTCCTAAGGAATGGACCGCCTTAGCGGAACTTCCAGGCCATTTGGGCCAATATAATAAGGCTGGGCCGGCGCTACTCGGCCACTTACGCCACTCCTAGTTCAGATGAAATCCATGACTCTGAAACGTAAAGCTCGTCCCCACTTTTCCCAAGTAGAAACTTGTTGATACGGCTCCACCAAGAAGTCGTATCTATTTGGAAAGGAGAACTCACCAATATTTCCCAGGCGATGTCTGTTAATGGATTAACTTGTTCCAAGAATTTTACTTCCCGAGTGTTGGGTAAGTAATCAATTCATTTATCAAAACAGCAACCTTGTTGCGAATATAAAACACACCACAGAGCCGGATCCCTCAGGTTTTGAGCGAGTATTTAAATCCCCTTAAAAGGAAGATCTTAAATATAAAAATGAGTTTTGGGATCCGCTCTATCTTTTAAAAATCATTTTGAAGACTCGAAAACACTTTATAGAGTGTTTGGAGTAAAGCTGATTTAATGAAGTAAATCAGTCCCCAGAATATTTAGAAAATAACTGAATATTATTATTTAAATAATATTCCCATAAAGAATAATCTTTATAAAAATAATTGAAGTAAAAGTATTAAAACTTATACTTGAAACGAGTATTAAATAACCAAAGATATACTTATATGAAAGTACTATCTTTATTTGAATAATCGAAAATAAGTTTGATTATTTACACCTTATTCTTTAATAAAATAAAGAATATACCTCAGCAAATAATCGGAGTCATAGATCCTCAAATGAATATTCAAATAATATTCATTAAATAATATAAACTGAGTCATAAGCCTTCGAATGAATATTCAAATAATATTCAATAAATAATATAAAAGAGTCATAAGCCCTCGAATGAATATTCAAATAATATTCAATAAATAATATAAAAGAGTCATAAGCTCTCAAATGAATATTCAAATAATATTCAAATAAATAAATAAAAGGAGTCATACGCCTTCGAATAATATTCGAAATAATATTCAATAATAAAATAAAGTTAAAGTTATCGAATAAACCTTATTCGATTAATAGTTTGGAAAACTATAACCATATATATATATATATATATATATAAATATATATATATATATCCATATCCATATATACAAAATCTACTCGGGATCCTCGACTCCCGGTTTTAGAAAATATTTTCACCTTTGGGTCCCTATACTAAGGGTATATGCAAGTTACCGCTATTCTCTAGCATAGGTATTATCAACTGAACCAACAGATATATATTTCAAGAATATGAAACAGGCATGCATATATACCATATCACATGCTACAATATATCGCAAGAATTTGCTAAATAACCAATATGCATTTATCGCAAGATCATGCATATACAAATGTATACATCACAACAACAGTATAACGGATAGAATACTTGCCTGAGCGACTTGGGGTGATAAAAGGCTCGGGACGAGTCTGGTAACCTATAAACAACAAGTAAGTTGGAATTAAACCAAAATCACTTGTAAATCTATACTTTAACTAACTTAGACTCTAACGCTTGTTTTGCGCTCACTGATTCGCTTAAGTCACTCGGGTACCCCTCTGCTCCACCATTTTTAATAATTTAACCTTTACGAGTTTTAAAGCAATTCCTTCGTGAGTGTCTTACCAACTGCCTAACACACTTACCATAAATGTTTCATACATTAATTAACCCTTTTTGGTCTTTAACCTATGTTTCAAAGTAAGGCGAGGGGAAAAGTTTCGTTCGCGAAACGCCGTTACTTGAAATGGTCGTTTCTTCTAAACCGTGCATCGGAATCGAACGAACTACATATCAAAACGAAGCTCTTAACATGAGCTATCTAATCATGGAAGTGGTCATAATCTATCAGGGGGTTCTCGGGTCCTAATGTTATGCACAAAAACAGTCTAAAGAAAATCGGACGTTACGACGGCTATGTTTACGTGATTTCCAATATTTTAAACCATTCAAAACCCATTCCAAATCAACCTCAAATCCAGCATAAAACCAACATCCATCCTTATCACATCATAACAACCCCAGCCAATTCAATTTAATCATTCATACTTATGCCTAAGCTTAACTTTAATCATACTTAAGTTCTTTTCATCAAAACCTCAACATTTACCATTCCATTTCACTACCATTTCAAATCCCAAACTCTTATCACAACAACAAGCTACAATATCATCCTACTAATCAAAATCATCTTATAATATATAGGAATCTAGGGTTTGGAGATGGTATACCTTCCTTTGAGTGGTGGGAGGAGCTAGGAAGCCTTAAGAAGCTTTGAGAAGTCTTAAGAATGCTTGGATCTTCAAGAAAAACAAGAAAAACTTCAAGTTAAAAACTTGAAAACACTATTCATAGTCTTCTTCTTTGATTAAATGGAGAAGATGGAGAAGGAATTGATGGCTTAAACTCATGATATAGCCCTAACTAAGCATGAAGATGATTAGGGAATTAACTCACCAATTTAGGAGGCTTGGATCTTGAGTTTTTGAATTCTTGCCCATTTGCAATAGTAAAAGCCGAGAGCATGATGAACCATGCCATGGTTTCTTTTTGATTTTGATGAAAATGATTTTGCTTCGCTTGGTTGACTTGTTTTTGTATTTGATTTAGTTAATTACCTTGTTGCCCTTAAATTTGTGTGGTTAAAAAGCCACCACACCTCCTTCCTTCCCATGTCATGCTTGTGTCACCTTGCACATGTCATAATGCTCCCACTTGTCCACACCTTGTGGTTTGATGATGTCACAATCCCTGGCTTCTTGTACAAGCTTGTCTCTTTGTCACTTATTTGTTTTACGGTTCGCTTATCTTTCGTTCTCGTTTATCGTTTGAGGGATCATACCCGGGATCTTATTACTTAGGTTCCCTTAACCTTTCTCAATATATTGTATTCCTTCTATGATCCTCTCTTATAATCCTTTAATTTAAATCCTTTTTATCCAGTTACCTTATACTCAATTCTCTCCGTATCTTGTGGATTTCCGGGAAAAATCAAAGTGTTCGGAATTGGATTCTGACGATCTTTACATACACTTAAATAAGAACTGAAGCCCTATTCACAGCTTTTTCGATCTATCTAAATCTAAGTTACTACGTAAATTTGTGATTTTATACCACATAGAGTACTAATAATATTCCATAAGATCAATAACAGAACCCCTACATAGCGTGGCATGAAAGTTTTTCTCATTCAGCAAAAACACTATTCATAAGGGTTTCAAAATTTTCCAAAAATTGGGGTCATTACAGTCTCCCCTCCTTAAAAGGATTCCGTCCCGGAATCAGATAGAAAACAAATGGGGATACTTGCTTAGCATTACACTTTCTAACTCTCGAGTCAATTTTCCCATATTGTGGTTCTACCACCAAACTCTGCCTAGTTTGATAATCCTTCTCCTAAGCACTTGTTCCTTTTCACTCTATAACCCTTCCTGGTTGCTCCATATAGGTTACGTTGGGTTGCATATCTATGCGCTCATATGCCTCTATTTATCTGGCATCTGAATTACACTTCCTTAACATTGATACATGAAACACGTTACGACCTGCTACATGTTCGGGGTTAGGGCTAGCTCATATACTAACTTCCCAAACGTCTTAATATATCCAAGGGTCCAACAAATTGTAGACTTAGCTTTCCTTTCTTTCCGAACCTCATCAATCCTTTCCAAGGGATACCTATATCATTACTAGGTCCCCTATTTCATACTCTTTATCCTTTCGTGTCAAATCAACATACTTATCATGTCCATCTTGGGCTACTACCAGCCGTCCTCTGATTAGATCTATCATATCCTTGGTCCTTTGGACTACTGCGGGTCCGAGCATCTTGCGCTCTACAACTTCATCCTAACATAAGGGAGATCGACATTGTCTTCCCTCAAGGATCTCATAAGGCGACATCTCGATAATGACATATGATCTATTGTCGTAAGATAACTCAATCCGAATTAAGTGATCATTCCAAATTCTTTCAAGTCTATTGCACAGACTCTCATTATTGCTTTTAGCATTAGAGCTTCTGCTTCTTAATACCCATTCTTTTCCAGTTCGTAATCGCTACTACCTTCCGTTCCTAATATTATACTGGTTATACTTTTGCTCGTTAGCGTTCTATAACCTTTTAATAACCACGTCAACCTTAGTATCACGAATGTGTTCCCATTCCGCATACTACCACCACTTTATTACTCCTTTTTCAGTTGTTTCTATTTTCCAAAATTTGATCAATCAAATAGAAGTAAAGGAATTTGTTGAGAGATCACTATGATCATGAACACTTGTTATATCGCATAGTTAGTACAGAAGGTGGCCAGCCTTTAGTACTTGACAAGCAATTAAACAATAGCTGGTATCCTACTCGGCTTCTATCACACAGATAGATAGTCATTCGGTAATACCTCCCCTTCTGGAAGGGTTGTTCTTCTCAGCTTACATGAAATGAAAAGAAGAGAAAAGAACGAACTGAAGAGAATTGTATATTCATAAAAAATTTTATTGCCATAAAATATCTGGCTTGGAATCTACCTCTGAACTATAGAGGTTTGTCATAGAAGAACAAAACATATATGTATTTATATCAACATCAAGTATTATAGCATCGCATTTCCCATGCCTAAATATTTCTATTCCGTCCATCATTCTATGGACCCATTCTCTTCCTCGAGCTTATACACAATCACCTTTGAAACTCCCTCGACATCGAAAATCGAATCTGGGATCTCATTCTATATATCACCGTTACTAGGATTCTATGCTCGCACCGCAACCTTCCTCGTATAATAATACGACTCTCTATTGATAAGAAAGAATAATTATTCACTAGGTAGATACTCTACTTAATTAGTCTATCAATGATAACTTATACACTACCACGACCCGATTAGTGGTACTCAATCTCAACACCCATTCCAATACAACTCTCATGGTTGTAATCAGCTCACTACTCGCAGAATCATTGCTGCCTTACTATGGTCCACCACTGACCTACTGTCGTCATTCACTTTTCCATAAAATCTTAATATCTAACCATACGGAGTCTATACATGTCGTATCAAATTCTCCTAAGGAGTTAACATAACCACCAATCATAATTCATGAAGAACACTCCAAACTCTGACGTACTTTCATGACATGAAGCAGATAAAATTGCAGAAGAGTTTCAATCAAAGCAACGATAGCAGGTTAATACCATTTTTAATCATATGCCTTAAATAGAAGACTTAACTCAAAGGTTCGTCTAGTCCTTTTGGAAACATGGTCCTGGCTTATCCCAAGATAGGACCTTCTAAGATAGATAGCCTGCTCATGGCGATTACACGAATTAAACCTTTACCAACTACTATTAGGGTTGGGTATTGCACAGTCATCAGAAGGAATGTCAATCTTCCAAACCATAATACAACCTTCACAGCTTTAACCATCATCACTGTATTCCTCTCGCACGAGCGCCTATAATTATTCTCTTACATTTAAAGCATCGGCCACCTCTTTGGCCTTTCCTAATAGTAAAATTTCCTTATAGTCAATTTCATTTTAACCACTTTCACAAATTTTCTACCCTATTTCCGATCACTGCTTGAGTGAAGATGTTTTCCATAAGTTATTGCCTCGGTCTTTAGAGGCTAATCACTGTCAAGACTGATTCTCAATCATACTTAGAACATCTTTTATCCTGGGCCCTAATTGTCCTGTACAATTTCGACCTTTACTGGTTCGATTCATACTTTCTCGTGGTTCAACACGTGCCCCACTTGACATTATTATAATTACGTCATATTTCCTTTATCAACATTTCTATTCTTGAGAATTTTTGAATATTACCTTTCTCCTTGTAAAACCTCTAAGGTTATCCTTCAATCGTTCCTCCTGTATTCCCTAGATACAGGGCATATCAAAATACCATTTACTATTACCAGAACCATTGTCTATATACCTCTGAAAAATTTCTCCACTGATTCTTAAAGGTTGTTATTACCTTAATCCTTTCCAATTCATACTATCAAAACTCATACTATCCCTATTAAGGGTGAAATGCCAACCTGTATGCATTCCCCTAGGATTCATTTTAAGTTACCAATGTTCTAACCTTAATTCCACCTTTAAAAGGTACCTGCATCCTTCCATGGATAAATCAAGTCATATATCCTTGATAGATTATCTTATTCATCATTCCCACCTCGATAGTCTATACCTAACTTCATAATAGCATCCTTATTCAAATTAAGGTCAATCCATATGGCCTCCAAAAGATAACAATGGTCATCCGCTTTTCTTTCCTGATTTAGTAATGATGACATGGATGTTCTGGAAGATATTGGTCATGTTCAACGTGAACTTCTTCTTAATAATTCCTTATTTACTTTTGTTGTTTATCTCAACAGTCACCTCAATGTTGGGATATCTTTCATACCTGGCGTCCCCCTTTCTGGGTATCGAGCCACCGGTTTTACACTTTACATTCTTAAAGGTCACTTCCTTCATCCAATTTTCCTAATTTCTTACTTCCTTGACTCCTCAGTCTATCCGCGTCTCATTATTTATCCTTCGAACTATCTCAAGTTTTCCTCAAATCTTCCCAACTTACAGGGGATAAAATATATGTATCTCTTATGCCCTCAACCATCAATTTTAACTCATGGTGAATCACCCTCATCCTGACGATTACATACTCTTCTATTTCTATTTCTACGAGTCTTTAGGGTTTCCTCATACCCAACTCCCTTATCATTCCTTAAACTCTCTTGCCTTTATATTCCTTTCTCTTATCGTTATTTCATGAACCAACACAACATAAGCATTGATTTCAAACATCCCGTCATTCTGGATTCGTGTCCTCAGAACGAATCTTGATAACTTTTACAACTTAGATTCACAATTCATCATACTCGTCTACCTTTGTTCTGGCTCTAAAGCTTTTACACTCTCTCCATAACCTTGGGAATTACTTTCCCGAAAACAATTGACTGAACTTTAATCAATTTATTCTAACCTTTGGCTCCGTGCCTTTCTTGGTCTTTCACCAGTGGTGGCCCTTCTCTTAGGAGGGTAAGTGACAAAAATAGTCTTTTGTGATTCGTCCATCACTTAGAATCTCAAATGAATCCTATATTTCCTTTAGCAAGGTTCTTGCCTCGACTGGTTCAGCTTGTTCCTTGGAACTCTAAGGGCTTAGCGACTTAAAGGCCCTGAAAGAATTTCTCACCGCATTGTTTCCTCAAGGTGGTGGTTGGGGATAGTAGTCTAAGTTCTTTTTAGACAGATCCATGAATTTCCGTATAGGAGTACCGTCTCGGGTCTCCTTTCCTTACTCGTCTTTCTGTTTCCTTAGTATGAAATGTGTCATCCTTCTCCCATACTTGGGGTTATCTTATACGTTAAAATCCTCATTTTCCACTTCATTATGTTATGGGTTCCTTCTATCTTGATGGCGACCTCCCTGACTATCACGTTCAGGGTTTGCTCTAAATCTTATTCCTCAAACTAGCTTTCATCTAAGATCTCATCTTTAAGCTCTTGAACATTTGGAACCCAAATTCTGTAGGAATACCTCATTATTCCCTTCTCATCTTTCTCGGTATTAACCTCTTATCTATTTGTTGGCTCTCTGCCTTCATTCATAACTTTTTCTGGCACAATATGATCTTTTCCAATAATTCGGGCTGTATTGCTATCTCAAACAGCTTTTCGGTACCGGCTCCGGTTACCTTCACTACTATTTCCATTTTCTCAAAATCTCTTATAAACTCTCCAAAAGACATTATCATCTTGAGTCTCTCCTTTTTACTAAGGGCATCAGCCACCATATTGGCTTTCCCCGAATGATAAAGAATCTCCCAATCATAATTCTTGATTAGCTCTAACCGCCTCCTCTGGCGTATGTTGAGCTCTTTCTACGGAAGAATGTACTAGAGCACTTATGGCTTAGGTAATTCTCACACTTCTCTCCATACAAGTAGTGCCTCCAATCTTTAGGGTAAAACTATTGCCACGAGCCTAAGCTCATGGGCGGGGATATCGAATTTCATATTACCTTAATTGTCTTGACGCAGACGCGATTATCTTGCTGTGCTAAGAAGCACCCTAATTCCTTATGCGAAGCGTCACTTAGAAATCACAAAATCTCCTTTTTCCATCCGGCAACGCCAGCATAGGGGCCATCACCAACCTCTGCTTCAGTTCTTGAAAGTTGTTCTCGCATTTCTCTGTCCATTCGAACTTCTCAGTCTTACGAGTAAGCCGCGTTAAAGGGGCTACTATCTTTACAACTTGAACGAACCTCCGGTAGTGACCGGCCAATCCTACCTCAGGTAGTCGACCAAACCATGGTCATCAATTCATCAGTGGTCATTTATCCAATCCTTTCAGGATCCTCCATGGGATCCTCCTCAACAACTATCCCTTCTAGGACAACATCCTCAACCGCTAAATCCTCAATATCAACATCATCCGGTCCTGCATTAGGACACTCTATCGGATCCACAATCCGATCTCCAATTAGTAATAAAATATCATCGCGATGTTGCTCCTCAACCTCAGGGTTCGGAGTCCCGCTACCATATACGATAATGAACTACGCTTCTATCACGATATTTATAAGGGTTCCCATAAGGGTTTTAACTGTCAGTGCTACGTTAGGTAGCCCGACTATGAACTTGGCAAGAGTTCTTATTATCTTAGTGAACTTATTATCTTAACGTCCCATCATCTCTGAGGTTTATAACGCTTAGTTCTGATACCATTTCTGTAACACCCCCAGATCCGGGGTCGGGGATCCGGGTTGTCACGGTCTTTCTTTCCACAATATCACTTCACTTAATTAATAATAAATAACCTTATGCTGTGACCCCACACTAACACACACCACAACCCGTTATAGTCTCAGAGATGAAATTTAAATAAGTACAAGTCTTTGAATCCACAATTTAAAAGTTATTACAACCCAAAATGATTACTTGATAAATTTACAGTTAATTGCCATTATCTGCCACAAGTTATAATTATACATAATTGATTCTCAAAAGTAGATGGTCTGATCTACAATAGATCTACCTCTGCAGCTATAGCAGCTACAACATCAACGGGAAGACGCGGGACGCTTCCCACGCGCTTGCGCTGGGTCTGCTGGAGTCTGGCCATCTTTCTTAACTGTTGTTGTGTGATGAAGAAATAAAGCAAGGGTGAGCAGCAAGCCCACCAAAATAATATGTATAATGATTAACAATATATGAGCCTTCTCATAGTACTCATGAAAGTCTTAGTCAAAAGAAATGAACCAAGTTGATATCTTAATGCGATGAAGTCGCAAAATATTCAGTATATATATATATACATATATACTTTTCAAAATATGGGAAGTCCTCTTCCATGCATAATACACACAGAGTTCCAGTGTATAACTGTATAAAAATATCGTTGCAAGGTGATCTCATATATCTAACCTTGTCTCAACGTTTTTCTGAAAATCTTTGTCATGCATAAGATAATCATTTACTAGATATAAGTTTAAAAGATGAAGTTACAAGATACTTCAATATACTTATATCTTTTCCAAATACTACTTGAACTACCACCATTCAAGTTATAATTAGTTTCCAAAGTTCATCACATAGATGAGACTACAAGACCAGATTTGAATAGATTAAATCTTTAAAATATCATCAAAATAAAATGAAGTTACGAGATACTTCATTTGATGCAAACATCATTTTGAAAACTTGACCCTGCCAACACTCAACAATCGCCCAACCGTAGCCTTTCTATCGAAGTGCTCTGGGTAGTGTTGCAGAAATATCCAATTGGATGATGAACTCATTACGGGAGTTTGCCGCGCCAGGAAGACCACTTACGATGATCAGTCGTAGTAGTACAACCCCACCATTTTCTACATGTAGAGGAGAACCTGTCGGATTTACTTGTCAACCGAACACTGAACTCCTAAGGAATGGACCACCTTAGCGGAACTTCCAGGCCATTTGGGCCAATATAATAAGGCTGGGCCGGCGCTACTCGGCCACTTACGCCACTCCTAGTTCAGATGAAATCCATGACTCTGAAACGTAAAGCTCGTCCCCACTTTCCCCAAGTAGAAACTTGTTGATACGGCTCCACCAAGAAGTCGTATCTATTTGGAAAGGAGAACTCACCAATATTTCCCAGGCGATGCCTGTTAATGGATTAACTTGTTCCAAGAATTTTACTTCCCGAGTGTTGGGTAAGTAATCAATTAATTTATCAAAACAGCAACCTTGTTGCGAATATAAAACACACCACAGAGCCGGATCCCTCAGGTTTTGAGCGAGTATTTAAATCCCCTTAAAAGGAAGATCTTAAATATAAAAATGAGTTTTGGGATCCGCTCTATCTTTTAAAAATCATTTTGAAGACTCGAAAACACTTTATAGAGTGTTTGGAGTAAAGCTGATTTAATGAAGTAAATCAGTCCCCATAATATTTAGAAAATAACTGAATATTATTATTTAAATAATATTCCCATAAAGAATAATCTTTATAAAAATAATTGAAGTAAAAGTATTAAAACTTATACTTGAAACGAGTATTAAATAACCAAAGATATACTTATATGAAAGTACTATCTTTATTTGAATAATCGAAAATAAGTTTGATTATTTACACCTTATTCTTTAATAAAATAAAGAATATACCTCAGCAAATAATCGGAGTCATAGATCCTCAAATGAATATTCATTAAATAATATAAACTGAGTCATAAGCCTTCGAATGAATATTTAAATAATATTCAATAAATAATATAAAAGAGTCATAAGCCCTCGAATGAATATTCAAATAATATTCAATAAATAATATAAAAGAGTCATAAGCCCTCGAATGAATATTCAAATAATATTCAAATAAATAAATAAAAGGAGTCATACGCCTTCGAATAATATTCGAAATAATATTCAATAATAAAATAAAGTTAAAGTTATCGAATAAACCTTATTCGATTAATAGTTTGGAAAACTATAACCATATATATATATATAAATATATATATATATCCATATCCATATATACAAAATCTACTCGGGATCCTCGACTCCCGGTTTTAGAAAATATTTTCACCTTTGGGTCCCTATACTAAGGGTATATGCAAGTTACCGCTATTCTCTAGCATAGGTATTATCAACTGAACCAACAGATATATATTTCAAGAATATGAAACACGCATGCATATATACCATATCACATGCTACAATATATCGCAAGAATTTGCTAAATAACCAATATGCATTTATCGCAAGATCATGCATATACAAATGTATACATCACAACAACAGTATAACGGATAGAATACTTGCCTGAGCGACTTGGGGTGATAAAAGGCTCGGGACGAGTCTGGTAACCTATAAACAACAAGTAAGTTGGAATTAAACCAAAATCACTTGTAAATCTATACTTTAACTAACTTAGACTCTAACGCTTGTTTTGCACTCACTGATTCGCTTAAGTCACTCGGGTACCCCTCGGCTCCACCATTTTTAATAATTTAACCTTTACGAGTTTTAAAGCGATTCCTTCGCGAGTGTCTTACCAACTGCCTAACACACTTACCATAAATGTTTCATACATTAATTAACCCTTTTTGGTCTTTAACCTATGTTTCAAAGTAAGGCGAGGGGAAAAGTTTCGTTCGCGAAACGCCGTTACTTGAAACGGTCTTTTCTCCTAAACCGTGCATCGGAATCGAGCGAACTACATATCAAAACGAAGCTCGTAACATGAGCTATCTAATCATGGCAGTGGTCATAATCTAGCAGGGGGTTCTCGGGTCCTAATGTTATGCACAAAAACAGTCTAAAGAAAATCGGACGTTACGACGGCTACGTTTACGCGATTTCCAATATTTTAAACCATTCAAAACCCATTCCAAATCAACCTCAAATCCAACATACAACCAACATCCATCCTCATCACATCATAACAACCCCAACCAATTCAATTTAATCATTCATACTTATGTCTAAGCTTAACTTTAATCATACTTAAGTTCTTTTCATCAAAACCTCAACATTTACCATTCCATATTCTTCTTCTTTGATTAAATGGAGAAGATGGAGAAGGAATTGATGGATTAAACTCATGATATAGCCCTAACTAAGCATGAAGATGATTAGGGAATTAACTCACCAATTTAGGAGGCTTGGATCTTGAGTTTTTGAATTCTTGCCCATTTGCAATAGTAAAAGCCGAGAGCATGATGAACCATGCCTTGGTTTCTTTTTGATTTTGATGAAAATGATTTTGCTTGGCTTGGTTGACTTGTTTTTGTGTTTGATTTAGTTAATTACCTTGTTGCCCTTGAATTTGTGTGGTTAAAAAGCCACCACACCTCCTTCCTTCCCATGTCATGCTTGTGTCACCTTGCACATGTCATAATGCTCCCACTTGTCCACACCTTGTGGTTTGATGATGTCACAATCCCTGGCTTCTTGTACAAGCTTGTCTCTTGGTCACTTATTTGTTTTACGGTTCGCTTATCTTTCGTTCTCGTTTATCGTTTGAGGGATCATACCCGGGATCTTATTACTTAGGTTCCCTTAACCTTTCTCAATATATTGTATTCCTTCTATGATCCTCTCTTATAATCCTTTAATTTAAATCCTTTTTATCCTGTTACCTTATACTCAATTCTCTCCGTATCGTGTGGATTTCCGGGAAAAATCAAAGTGTTCGGAATTGGATTCTGACGATCTTTACATACACTTATATACCACATAGAGTACTAATAATATTCCATAAGATCAATAACAGAACCCCTACATAGCGTGGCATGAAAATTTTTCTCATTCAGCAAAAACACTATTCATAAGGGTTTCAAAATTTTCCAAAAATTGGGGTCATTACAATATCAATCAGAAGATTATCTTGTATCTGTGTGGTATATAAACACAACATAGGATTTACACTAGA
Source organism: Apium graveolens (assembly GCF_009905375.1). Classification (NCBI taxonomy): domain Eukaryota; kingdom Viridiplantae; phylum Streptophyta; class Magnoliopsida; order Apiales; family Apiaceae; genus Apium; species Apium graveolens. The sequence goes on along the minus strand of NC_133650.1, from coordinate 25,975,632 downwards.
TGTTTTATTTTTATCGAGAATATTATTCATTGTAACCCTAGCAGCTATCGTGATATATGTTCATCACTGAGAGAGAACGGTTTCATTGCAATACTGTTTTATTAGTAAGATTATTATGTGTTTCATACTTGTGTTCCGAATTTGATTTGATTGTAGTATACACTGTATTCAACCCCCTTCTACAGTGTGTGTGATCTAACAAAGTCCAAATATAAATATGTGTGTGTGTTTTCTTAAATAACAGAGTCACATAAATAATATAAGCCAACATTTTATTTACAAAAAAGTTCAAGTTATAAAAAAGGAATTTGATAAAAAGAGAGAATGTGTGATATAGTATATATTTATATATATTTTAAAGGATTTTATTCTCATATTTATAATATTATACTATTAATTATATATTATTAATTAGATTTTATTTTTTTATGACAGGAAATAAAGAATTCCGAAATTTAGATGGAATTGGGCTTATTTGGACTTAAATCGTAAGGAAATTCAGATTTATTGGGCTGTACATGCATACATCACTGTTTGGGCCGTAACTTGAGTTCTAGACATAAGAATTGGGAGATCTTACGGCCCATGAAAAACTAACATGATTATCTACGGTTTAGAAGTGGTCCAACATCAAGAATCCAATTGGAGAAGCCCATAATTAGGCCTGGAAGATAGCCTACGAATTTTACATCAAAGTCCAATTTATTTTGGGGAAAAGCAATAAAAACTCTTTATTATTTATTAGGTTTTATATATTGTATACAGAGAACCATAACATAAGATATTATAGAATAGAATAGAGGTATCCACTATTCTTGAGAGAAGGGAGAGAACAACTTGAGAGGGAGATTGGAAGGAGTGAAGGGATTCATCCAGATTTCCAAAGGAACTTTAAAATTGTATTCTTTATACATCAACTCCTAAACTCATGGTTTGCATTCTTAATATATATTTTATTTATCTTGTTAGATATATTTGATAATTTCATGGCTAATATATTTTATGTTTAGCTTTCAGATCTTACGTGAACAGGATAAATCAGTACTTAACTGTTGATCAGTACTTATACTGGAAGTCAGGACTTAAGGATATCAGTACTTATATTATCAGGAGATAATCATCAGAAGATAGATATCAGAACTTAAGTGCCGAAGGACAATCAGATAAGGACAGTAGCTGATTAAAGGAAAGAAGATTGAGATAAACATAAGAAGAGATATGCATGAAGAAGGAATTTCGTGAAGAATGGAATACTTGGAAGAAAAGATATCTGATTGATATATTTTAGGAAGCAGAATTATATTCCATATCAATTAGTGATTATCTTGTAACTGTGTAGTATATAAACACAGACATAGGGTTTACACTATAAGTGTTATCATTATTAGAAAAGATTATTCATTGTAACTCTAGCAGCTCTCGTGATATTTGTTCATCACTGAGAGGTAACAGTTCCATACTGTAACAGAGTTTATTGTTTCAATAAAGTTTGTTTTCTGTTACTTAAGTTCTTAAAGTTCGATTTAAGTGTACTATACACTGTATTCACCCCCTCTACAGTGTGTGTGTGACCTAACAATTGGTATCAGAGCCTATCTGTTAACTTACATACAGTTAAAGATCCAAACACAATCATGTCGGACACAGAAACTCCAACTAAGCCTACCACAACTGAGGAACCACCAAAGACACAAATTCAGAGTCGGTATGAGACCATCAGAGTCCCCATACTGAGACCAACTGAATATCCCATATGGAAGGTAAGGATGACCATGTTCCTGGAAGCAACAGATCCAGAATACCTGGATAGAATCAAGGAAGGTCCTCACAAACCAACCAACACTACACCATATATTGGCTATTGCAAGCCCAAAAAAACGTTGTATTAGGGGTCGAATGTGTTGCAATATCATCTATTGTAACATTTTATCCAAAATTCGGTGTTGCATTTGCTGCCGTTGCAATAGACCCCTATTGCAACATGTTGTGTGTGTATTGCAACATTTGTCAAGTATTACAATAACCCCATGCTAGAACACTATTGTAACATTTTTAGCATTTTTAGTAACTTTTTTTTAGTGTTACAATATCCTATTGTAACATTTGTCTGCAACATTTATAACCCTGTTGTAATACGTTTTATATTTTAAAGCAACAATTGTATGCAACATTTGAAACCCTATTGTAATACTTTTTAGCTTGCAAGGCAACAGTTGTATGCTACATTTGAAATCCTATTGTAATAATTTTTTTGTTTTTGGGCAATATTTCTGTGCAACATTTAGACATATATTGGAATACCAGCTGTTACCAGAAATTCAAACATGCATATATTCTCTTGAAAATAATATATCCAACTGCAACTCAAAATAACCAACTAACCATCAAAATAACAAACCAAACATCTAGTTTAAAGTCGAAACAAAGTCGATAAACACCACAAGTCAGAACATCCATAACCAAACATAGTTCAAGTTCAAGGATATATAGTCTACTTAATCAGCTAGCTAGTTAACAAGTACATTAAAGTATCCAACCAAAAGTTATTAAACAGCTAGCTAGTAACAGGAAATCACTGAGCATTTATGTCTTCACCCCCCTCACTCTGGCCTTCATCAACATCAGAATATAGCTCTTGAACAGCAATATCATTAAAATCAGGAACTATATCCCCCAATCTGCCTATTACCTTTGACAGTTTCTCCCGAACCTTTTTGTCAATGATCTCCTGCATTTCAGTAAGAAGTTCCTCCTTTATTGACTTTTTCAAATCAGCAACATCAATACTAGCACTAGAACTCTGACTAAATGCTGGCACATCTAGCTTAACAGTTTTCCTCGTTCGGCCTGATCTTCCAATAAGCCAATTCGGTCCATGGGCTGGCTTTTTTGATTTCTTTTCTGTGTGAGCACTGTTGTTTGCCCCATGAGAACCATCTTCAATATCATGTTGAGCATGTCCATTTTCATCCTTGTCATCGGTAGGAATTGTAGTCTGCCAAATATTGAGGGATCAGAAAATACAATTAAGTTTAACTAGAGCCGAGCGATAATATTTTTTTTACAAGTGCAAATTTATCAATTTTGTCAAAGTGATCTTTTACCTTGTATTTACGTCCTGGCTTTCGTTTACGAGTTTCAACGTAAACAAGATCCGAGGGAGCTGGTTCTTTAGGTTCGATTTTGTTCTCAGCTTTCTGCCAGCAGAATGGAATTGAAGTCATAACATTAAAAACTATAGAATGAAACTAAGGAAATATAGAATTTGGGATTTCATAAGCACATTAAAAGTTATACTACTACTTATGATTTTTATTTATTTATTAGACCAAGTTCAACCAGAATATATTCAAGACTCCGAAACTACATACATTTTCTTAATAAAAGTAACACCGTGCTTTAAACATGACTTACTATTTTCTCTCCAATTTGCGCAAAACTTGTACGACCAGCTGTGTGTGTTTCTACAATCAAGGCACGATTTTCTGAAGCAGTCTTAGATCGTCTCTGACAATTAAGTGAAGTGAACAAAGTATTAAAAAATAGACTACATAAAAAAAGGTTGAATATTATCTAGTTGAGCGATATCAATTTATATACCTGAATTTCCTCATCCCCCCAGTATTTGAGCAGCACCTTGAATACTTCAGTTGAAACAAAACTAGGCTTATTTTTTAGCCTATCCTCATCATTATCATATTGTAGATAATGATCTTTCTTAACCCGACTTTTGTGCAACCTCCACAAATCATTAATAGTCCGCAGTGTAAAGGTTCTTCCTTCCTCGGGAATGATATATTTTTTCTAGTAAATCAATTAAAATAATTAGCCATATTGTAGAAAATTTTGTATCCGGTGAGATAGACAATAGAAAATTTTGTATTTTACGTTAACAAATTGCCATAGCCTCTCCTTCTCACTTTCAGGATATTTATGCCAACTGATGTAATCAAGTGGCACAGACTCCCTGGCCAAGGTCCCTAAGAAGTTTTTGTATTCAGATAAGACCTTGGGATCGTCTGCCACGGCCTGAAATTCTGAATTCAACTTAATAACCTTCTTTTTGCTAGGGTCCCTTGTGTACACATCCTTCATTAATGTCGGTCCTCTACGCTTTATTACTTTTGATGGACCTAAAATAGAACAAATAAACTAATTAATGTTCCAAGAGTATTGTCAATATTGAAACTACTATTTAATCAACTTAAAAAACAATTATAAGGACCTGATGGAATTTCATGTGTCTCGTCTTGAGTTTGACCAGGACCCTCATCCACATGATCATTCACAAATTCCAAGTCCTTTTTACGTTTTCGCATTAGCAAAAAAGCCTCCATTGAACCAATTCCGTCATTACGATTTTTGGGAGGCACTGGCCCTGCTCTCAGGGGCAAGTTAGGAGGTAAACCATCTGTCAATGGAGGAGGAGGTGGTAGTTGTTCGGTTGGCAGATGGGGTGCATTTTCAGTTGGGGATGGGGGCAAATTTGGAATCTGTCATCCAAGCATAATTAGTATAGATTATAATGACAGACTAATATAGTAGATAAATTATAAAATAGAAGAATTAACAAATTATATTTTTACTTGCGAAGGAGTTGTTGCTGAACGTGTTCTTCGGGGGGCAGTATTGTTCATTTTTTTACCTGCAGAAACTAGCTTAATTTTTTTTCTTTGCCTAACCTGCTTTGACATAACCTCTGCAGTATCCTTTTCATCCTCAGATAAACTATCGTGTCCAGGAATGTACTCCCGATCAAACTCTAGCATTGAATCATCATCCTCCTGTACTTTCTCTTTTGGTTTGTCCTTTTTCTTACCAAGATCAGCTGACAGTTTATTTATGCTGAGCTTCTCTATCATCTCAGCGTTCTCTTTCTTTCGCATCAACCTTTTTCTTTCGTATTCTGGAATATTCTGAAATATAGAGTAGATATATATTACATTAAACTATAGACATACATTATAGGACAAATATGTAATATACAATTTAAATACTTCCTAACCTTCGGAAATGCAGTATCATATTCAACCGATTTTCCAGCCAATCGATTACTTTCCCTCTTTTTTTGTAGCCCTTGTAGTGTCACAAACTTCTTTTTTGCTTGTAAACCTGTTGATGCAAGTAGTGGTGAAAATAATAATTTAAATCAGCATGTGAAATTTAATCATCTTAACCATATTAAGCATTACCTTCAAAAAACTGTGTTCTTGGTCGCACAATCACATGTGGTTGCATTTGTGTTGTTGGATCAATAGATTTGTCAATTATGTTATCAACATAAAATTCCAAATTAACTCCTTCAACTGTCTTTATAAACTCACTTAGTTCACTGTCATTGGCAATTAGTTTCCAACCATTCAGCATGTTTTTGACATAAACTCCGCCTATTTCCGTGTATTTCAAATCATCCTTCACATACTCCATCACAACCGTGTACGAGAACTTATCAGCATCAACAAATTCTGGAATCTCAGTACATGTCCCACCTACATATTTTGTTTTCATGAACTCTCCCTTATGGTAGAATTTGATAATAAAATCTTTTTCTGCCATCCTGAAAAAGAAGAACAGGGAAAAAAATTAGTAACAATTTAATAGTAAGTAGTTTGATAATTAATTAATCCAATTTTATAGAGAGTACAAGAAAACAACTAAGTTTGCAGAAAATAAAGAAAATGACCAAGTTGTGAATATAAATAAAATACAAGAATAGAGTAATGGTAGCAGTTTGATATGACTAAAGTATGAAGTGCAATTTTTCATTGTCTAATACAATAAAATATTACATTGATTTAGAAGTAGCAGTTGGATGTCTTAAGCAGGAAGCACAATGAAAAAATACAATAACAAAAAGTAAATAGCTAGCACTTATATTTTTTAGATTTCACGATCATCCTCCTCTTCATCTGGTGTAACAGGGATTTTTTTTATAGGCACATCATCTCTATACCAGCTGACATCGTTAAGGATATTATGTCCCCTTGGCACATAACCTATGTCATTAACATCTTCAAGTGACATTCCCTCTTCTACTTTACTATACTGATCCCTTGGTAAATTCTTGATAACAAAATGTATGTCTTTTTCAGTAGGATCTTCAATATAATAAACTTGGTGTACTTGTGTAGCCAGAACAAACGGATCATCTTTTTGACAGAACTTGTTGAAGTTGACTCTTGTTAGGCCATAACAATCCCTCTCCCTTTGGTACCAACGACACTTAAATAGAACTACAGTTAACGCTCCCCAATAGTCGACTTCAATAATATCTTCAACTGCACCATAGTAAACCACATCCCCAACTATTGGATTCTGATCTTTTGCACTCGCAAAACTGGTGGTTAAGGCTGTTAGAAAGACACCACTATTTTGGGTTGTACACCTTCCATCCCTGCGCTTCGTATGGAATCTATATCCATTAACCATATAGCCATTAAACCTCTTGGCTACTCGATGTGGCCCTTTTGCCAAGGAGGATAATTCCACTGAAACATCATCTCTCATTGTAATTACCTCTTTTAACCACTTCTGAAATTCAGTTGTGTGCGTTCTTTCTCTTTTATACTTCTTTATCTTTGCTTCTTTTTCAATCAAGGCACGATGTTCCCTACAAACATAATATATAATATAATATTAGCTTACTTAAACTGGTTTAATTTGGAAATAGAGATATGCATCATATTTATATACCATATATACTTACTCTTTTAGGTTCTCGACTTCCACATTATCACAATTGAACAATATGTAGCGATGTGCATTGCTCCAGATATTGTCTTCCAAATATATAGACTTCCCATTTTTATTTTTTCGAGATCCGATAGGATATCCAGCATCTGTTTCACAAGAATTATCACTTTTGCTTTGATCACAGTTGCTTAAAAATCTGGAACAAAATGTTAAACATTCTTCTGCCAAGTACCCTTCTGCTATACAACCTTCTGGTTTACTCCTATTTCGAACATAGGATTTCAGTTTGCACAAATATCTTTCAATTCCATACATCCACCTCATGTGTACTGGTCCACCATATTCAACTTCCTTACACAAGTGAATTGGCAAGTGAACCATTATGTCAAAAAAAGACGGTGGAAAGATCATTTCAAGTTGACAAAGTATTTCAATTATTTCTTCTTGCAACTTCTGAACATCATCTAATTCAATCACTTTTCCATATATATGCCTAAAAAATGCACCCAGCCTCATTAAAGGTATTGCTACCTCAGGTTTTAGAGTTTTGATGACAGCAAATTGTAACAAATATTGGAGTATATAATGTGCGTCATGACTCTTATAACCAGAAATCTTACGCTCCTTGATCTGAACGCAACGACTGATATTTGATACGGATCCGTGTGGCAATTTAGCATTCATTAACATTGAACAAAACAATTCCTTTTCTTCTTTTGTCATATCAAAACAAGCTGCCCTAATTTGAACATGTTTTTTATCATCAGAATTGAAAGGATGAAGAATCTTTCTAATCCCCATTTCTTTCAAATCAAGACGACCATTAACATGATCTTTTGTCTTGCCCCCAATATTTAACAAAGTCCCCAAAATCTTATCACAAATGTTCTTCTCTATATGCATAACATCAAGGTTGTGTCTAACCATATGAGTACTCCAATATGGTAATTCAAAAAAAATGGACCTTTTCTTCCAAGGGCAATCAGTACAAGTTTTTTGTTTCGTCTTACACTTCCCAAAACTATTCTCATAACCAGATAACAGATGCTCAACCTCTATTCCCATTAACATTTCAGGACTTTCTCCCATTTCCACTTCACCATTAAATCGCCTCTTATCAGACCTCCACTTGTGGTTAGGAGGCAGAAATTTTCTATGGTTCAAATACACAACTTTCCTCGAATGTTTCAAATAGGTTGACGAGGTCTGATAGTGGCATGAAGGACATGCTAAGTGCCCTTTAGTGCTCCAACCTGATAAGACTCCATATCCAGGAAAATCACTTATCGTCCATAGGAGGCTTGTGTGTAATTGAAATGTACTATCACGTCTTGCATCGTAAGTTTGTATTCCAACTTCCCATAATTCATTCAACTCTGCAATTAACGGCTGCATATATACATCGATATCGTTTCCAGGTTGTATGGGGCCTGGAATTAAGGTAGAAAGAATTCTATATTCTGGTTTCATGATTAACCAGGGGGAAGGTTGTAATTAACAAGTATGACTGGCCAGGTACTGTGAGAATTATTCATTGAACGATAAGGATTGAATCCATCAGATGCTAAACCTAACCTAACATTTCTAATTTCTCCAGCAAAATCTGGATACTTGGCATCCATAGAATTCCACCCCAGACCATCAGCTGGATGCCTTAACCTCCCATCCCTCTTTCGTGCTAAAGCATGCCATGTCATTAATCTAGACAATTCAGTGTTTAAGAACATTCTTTGCAGCCTTGGTTTCAAAGGAAAATATCTCATCACCTTTACTGGGATTTTATGTTCCTTTGACACATTATTTTTTTCACTACCAGTATCCTTATTTTCAACTTCTCTCCATCTTGAAGCTTCACACGTTTTGCAAAAATCCAGTTTTTCATTTTCACCCCAAAATAACATGCAGTCATTTGGACAAGCATGTATTTTTTGGTAGTCCAGACCTAGATCTTTAATCATACCCTTTGCAGCATTAAAAGAGGATGGTACATTGCAATTTAGGAAAACTTCCTTAATCAACTTAAGCAAATCGCTAAATGCTGACTCACTAAATCCGTGAATACACTTTAGTTGGTAGAGCCTAACTATGAAACTTAATCGAGTGAACTTAAGACACTCAGGATACAAAGGCTGCCCACCCTCCTCAACAAGCCGGTAAAATTTTTTTGCATCGTCATCAAGTCCCTTTCTAACTCCATGTTCACTATCATTATTACAATTCTCATATGTGTTACGTATCATTGCCTCTAACTCATCTGCTAAACCCATACCTATATCACTGTCCATGTTATCATCGACATCATTATTCTTATGGTTTGACACTTCATAAATCCATTCAGTGGACTGTGGACAAACACCATTGCAGATGAGATGTTCCTTTATAACGCTTTCACCATACCAATAACGATTACTACACTTTCTACAAGGACATTTCAACTCATTTCCTGATGCATATTCAGAAAATGCATTTGTAATAAAAGCTTTAACCCCCATCCTATATTTATCACTATATCTTGGAAGTGTTACCCATTTTTCTCCTTCAACATCCATTCTCTACATGATTATTCAACAAAAAATAAATTAAACAAACAAACAGTACTTTATTATGCTTGACAGGTCGTTAACACAAAATATGACAACAAATATTCAAAGAGTTATACTAGCAGGGCATAAACACAAATTTAGAACAAATTCAACTAGCATCATAAAACAGGGCATAAACACAAATTTAAAACAAAAAGCAGAGCTCATAAATTTAAACTAACAAGAAACCCAAAAATTATACTAGATCATAAAAACTCTCAAATAACAGAGCACACACACAAATTTCAGAGCCTTCACACAAATTTCAGTAAGAAAAAAATTTAAAAATGAGTAACAGCAAGAAAAATCTAACCTTCAAATTAAATAACAGCTTTAGCTATTTATAAAAATAACCTTCAAATAACCTGCCAAAATGCATGTCAAAAAATAAATGTGGGCTATATATACATATATACATATAATCAACAACTTCTAATGCAACTTCTATATGAATCAATTTAATCTATAATCGATTTTACCTCTAATCAATTAAATGTATTATACCTCAAATCGATTTTAGGTATCATCAATTTTAACACAAAGATGAGTATCGAGAGAGAGAGAGAGATGAGTATAGAGAGAGATGAGTATCGAGAGAGAGAGAGAGATGAGTATAGAGAGAGATGAGTATCGAGAGAGAGAGAGATGAGTACCTGTGCTGTGAGAGAGCGAGAGAGATAGAATAGATGTGAGAGGGTGAGAGAGATAGAATAGCTGTGAGTGAGAGAGATAGAATAAATTTTGGTACTAATTTTGCCCGCCAATCTAACCCGCCTAAATATTTCGGTCAATTTGACCAAAAGTGTAACTGCTATTGTAACATATTTTAAACCGTGTTGCAATAGCTTATTTGTTTATAATATTATTTAAAAAGCATTAAATCACTGCAACACTTTCCTATCTTATGCAACATATTATAAAACATTGCAACAGATAAGCAACTATTTGACCTACAGCAACACTTTATGCAACAGAAATGTACTTGGGGCTTGCAATAGCCAATATATGGTGTAGTGCAAACTCGCTGTTGCAGTTGCAGGTGAAGCAGCAAAGACCGTACCAAAGGAGAAGAGTGATTATACTGCTGAGGACATAGCATCAATTGCTAAGGATGCTAAGGTACGACACTTACTGCATAGTGCCATTGATAATGTAATGTCAAATAGGGTAATCAACTGCAAGACTGCTAAGGAGATATGGGATGCTCTGGAAACAAGGTGTCAGGGAACTGACACAATTAAGAAGAACAGGAAGACAATACTCACTCAAGAGTATGAACACTTTGACTCAAAGACTAATGAGTCATTGAATGATTTATATGATAGATTTGTCAAACTTTTGAATGATTTGTCATTGGTTGATAAAGAGTATGATCTTGAAGATTCAAACCTTAAGTTCATGTTAGCTCTTCCTGAATGCTGGGATTTGAAGGCAATGACAATAAGTGTAATAACCCCAATTTTTGAGAAATTTTGAAACCCTTATGAATAGTGTTTTTGCTGAACGATAAAACTTTTCATGCCACGCTATGTAGGGGTTCTGTTATTGATCTTATGGGATATTATTAGTACTCTATGTGGTATATAAGTGTATGTAAAGATCGTCAGAATCCAATTCCGAACACTTTGATTTTTCCCGGAAATCCACAAGATACGGAGAGAATTGAGTATAAGGTAACAGGATAAAAAGGATTGAAATTAAAGGATTATAGGAGAGGATCATAAAAGGAATATAATATATTGAGAAAGGTTAAGGGAACCTAAGTAATAAGATCCCGGGTATGATCCCTCAAACGATAAACGAGAACGAAAGATAAGCGAACCGTAAAACTAATAAGTGACCAAGAGACAAGCTTGTACAAGAAGCCAGGGATTGTGACATCATCAAACCACAAGGTGTGGACAAGTGGGAGCATTATGACATGTGCAAGGTGACACAAGCATGACATAGAAGGTAAGGAAGTGTGGTTGAATTATAACCACACAAAATCAAGGTTAATTAAGTCATTAACCAAAAACAACACAAAAATCAACCAACCAAGCAAATCATTTCATTTTCATCAAACAAAACACAAAAATCTCTTTCTTCCCAAGCTAGCTCTCGGCCCATTTCTTAAAATTTGAAGATCCAAGCTCCACCACTTACTATTTAGCAAGGTAATTATCTAAGCTTCCCCATGGATAGTTACATACTTCCTATAAGTTTAAGCTTCTAATTCCAAGCCAATCTTTTTCTATAAATCAAGGAAGAAAATGGTGAATAGTAACCTTCAAGAAATAACTTTAGTTTTCTTGAATTTTTATGAAAGATTAAGGTTATACAAGCAAGGATCAAGGTTCTTTAGGCATTCAAAGCTCTTGTGTTGTGTTAAAAAGCTTCAAGGAAGGTATCATCTCTTAACCAAGCTTTTTTATTGAATGTTAAGAGCATAATATGAGTATTTTAGTTCATGAGAGGCTTGATGGTTGTGTATGTAGAGATTAGTGAGTTTTGGGATGTTGTTGGATTGGTAAATGTTGTTGTTTTGATTAAAAGAACTTAAGTATGGTTAAAGTTAAGCTTAGGCATAAGTATGAATGTTAAACTTGAATTGGTTGGGGCTGTTATGATGTGGTTTGGATGGATGTTGGTTGTATGATTGATTTGAGGTTGAATTGTTGTCACACCCCTAACTTAAATAGCGAAATAAATATAGCTATTACATCTTTTTAATGAAGAATACACAACCAAAATCCAAGATCTTACAGTTTAGGGTTTGGAACAGCCCAACACTACCAACTATTACATCTGATTACAAATACCGAGTCCTCACACAACTATTATTACTTATTCTACCTGAGCTCGAACATAAGCATCAGCATCACAGGTCTTACGGGTAGTCTGCTTGAATCTAACCATAGCTGCTAGCTGTAATATAAGGGTAAAGCAAGAAGTGAGCCAAAAGCTCAACAAGTGCTAATAGTACAACGCAAAACATAAATCGAGATATACCTTTAGGAATGACAATGGAAAGACATAATCAATGATAACGAGAGATAAAACTTATGTGAGTTGGCATCATTTTGCTTGCATCAAAACAAATTTTAAAAATCATTCTTAATCAAAATCATTTTATGACGCTACGGATTACAGCCGGTGATCAGCCGCGAAGTAATCCCAAACCTCGCTGGGTTCTAAAACATTATTGGGAATCCCTAGGCAACTTTTAAGCCTAATATAAGTGTGGAAAGGACTCGCGTCTCAGTCCAGATCCACCATTCAAAGAAAACATTTATCCCCCTTTGGGACTGAAAAATCCACATTTTAATCATTTTAAAAACTGATGCCGATTTATGACAAAATCTCTTTCGACTGTAATCATTTTTATCAAGGGATTATAGATCAACTTGAAACACTGGAAATATGACACTAAATCTCAGGGCCATGATCCACTAGACTTTACTATATTAGGGTAATTGAGAGGTTTCCATAAACAAGAACTTTGACAAGGAAATTGAGCAAGGCTATTGGATAATATGAAAGAGTAATGCCAAACTAGGCTTAAAGCAATGGTTGTAGACAAGGTATAGGTATTAGAACATCAAGAAGATAAGCATCACTGGTTCCAATAGGATAGAGGTGTTAAAATATAAAGAAAGTGATCATCAGCTCAAGATATAACAGGGTATCAAGCTTTTAGGGTAAGGATAGGGTTATCAAACAATCATGAATGAATTTAAGAAATGATTGGCTTTTAGGTATCAAGATAAAGTTTCTATCGAGGTTATTTCAAGAGTTGAATCAAAGCATCAGGGTGCAATATCAAGATTTCTCAGGGATCAATAGCATGATAATCAAAAGGATCAATAAGGTATTATAACAAATCTCTATTTTATCATGGCATTAAACTATCATGAAAGACTTTTGAACTACTTGCAATACATACTCGAGGGTTCATGGCATCTCTATGTAACTCAAAGATAAACAAAAGATACGCTTGATTTAAATATATCAAAATGACTCAGGATAATTGCATCGATATATATATGAACTGTTTACAGTAAATACGAAGGTCAAGTTGAATCACTTGCCTTTAGATAGACTGGTCTGGTCTGACTGGTAGGAGCAACAACTGGAGCTTCACTCGACTTTTATGGCAAGTTTTCCCTCGTCTCGAGATCCTACATAAATAATAATAATCCTCATTATAATATATTCTTACCATCTTAACCTATTTACAACCCGAAATTAAACATGGATGGCACTTAGGCCTATACGCACTTAATTCATATCCACCATTATATTTTCAAATGTACACACGTAGCCACATAATCACATATCGTATATTAATACCAAATAACATCATATACACCATAATGCCACACTAGGCTTGGATGATCTCGACTCACCACTTAAGTCACTTGGTCGCTAACTAAACAAAGTCTTCAAATTTGGGCTTCCTAACTCAATGTGCCTTTCCTAAATTATCCAAAATCTATTGACCCTAACTTGTGTCTTTTTCTCTACTGACCTTATACTATCTTACAACTATGGTGGTTGACCTAATACTCACTTCTAAGTGTTCTAAAACTATGTGATAAGTGAAAGTGCTCACTGGTGCAAATTTCAGAAAGGTAACTAAGGTTTCTTGAGTGCATTAGACACTCTTAAACTACAAGTTTTTCTTCAAAATTTTTACACAAGACTCTCCTGACCTAAGGGCATCTCACAAGCTTGATGTGGCTCAAAGGCCTGGCTTGGGCCTTCTTGGGCCTAAGCTAAAAGTCCAAGGTTCCCCTGTTTTTCTGGGCAGAAAATGCCCTGACTTGAATTAACTTGTGACACATGGTTCTAGCTCATATCCTATGAACTATGGTTGGAAAAACTTCTCTGACATACCCTCTAACTAAGGCCCAATTGGGCCTAATGAGGGCCTACCCATGACATGGCCAAATCTCCCTATTTCTAAGTTACAACAAAACTGTCCCCTGCTGGACAGATTTTGTTATTCTACTTGTGCACCTAACCAAATGACATGCAAACCTCCAACCAACTCCTAAAACCTATTATATACTCCCCATACTAACTTCTGGTAGCTTGGGACTCAAAGTGCACATCAATGACATGGTCAAAACTCACTCTAAACCTCAGGGTATTAAACTGATTTTTCTGCAGAAACTATAACTCTCATTTTTCCAAGGTTTTGACTTGACAACTCAACTAACAAAAACTCAATACTTAAACCAAGACTTATACATGGTAATCTACTGAACTAACTCCTTTATTCTCAAAATAAAATTGGGTGAGATCATCCATTCCTAAAAACAACAACATGCAACTAAATATATAACATGCAACTCATGGAAAGCACATAACAAGATTTCGGCTAGGCATAAAGTTGTAAATGCTTGCAAAATCGACTTGCACCTAATACTTATCCTTAATAATTATGAAATATAACTCCTTTTAAGTATTAATAAGAAATTCATCATGGAAACAATCTATTTAAGCACATCTATTTCGAATTTTATAGATAACAACATGATTTCGAAAAGAATAGCATGCAAAACATGGTTGATCATCATTTTAATGTCTTAAAACTAGCATGCATGGCTAAACATAAATTTATAATGAGATTTCAGTAGCATGCAAAGGATTTTAAAGCATGATATCTCCATAAAACACTTAGTTAGCACATATACATAATATATCTCATAGAGAGCTCTTGAATTCACAAGAATCAAGAGTTTCTCTTTGGAGATCACACAAAACTACACATGCAACCATGAAACTTCATCTTCCAAATCACAAAACTCTTGGGAAGTATATAAAATAAATGTAGGTGAAAGAATTACACTAGGGAAGATGAAAAATGGAATGAAAAATGGAAGGGAGTGGGGGAAATGGGGTTCGGCCGAGAGCAAAAGGGAGGGAGGGGAAGAGAGAAATTTTTGTGGTGTGTTGGAGTGTGAAATGATGAATGACTTCTCTCCACTTTGATTTGTTTATTTTATGCTATTTGGTTGACAAGTAATGAGTGGAAGTGAGAACTTACAAAAATGTCCCTTGGCTAAAGTTAGGCCATTTTGCATGCAAGGCTAAGGTAGTAATTTGGTAATAATCAAATGAGTTAGTGGGGTTGAAAAAGTCTTATTTGCCCTTTGAGAGAATAGAAAGAGAGTTTGCATGCAAGGTTATTCATGAAATTTGATAATTATAACAAATAAAATTTGTAAAGATTTATTTTTATAAAATAAAATACAAGTTCAAAAATTATAAAATTTATACCATAAAATAACTTGTATTTTTAGAGACTTTATAAAATCATTTTCAAAATTTGTGATCAAAATGCCTTTTAAAAGAAGATTTTTCCAAAGCTTAGAATATTCCTTATAAATCAAAAATAAAGAAATTAAATAAACTCTTGCTTTGAAAAATCGTATACTACCCAAAGCAAATTTATAATGCAGAAATTTTCACTCACACAAACGTACAATCATTGAATATATTTTTATTTGACTTAATATTATACTAAATTCACAAATAATATTACATAAAATGCCGGTCGTAACATCCTCTCCCCCTTAAGGGATTCTGTCCCCAGAATCTAAGAGAACAGATGAGGATACCGGGAACGCATATCAGACTCTAACTCCCAAGTCGACTCTTCGACCTTAGGGTTCTTCCAAAGTACTTTTACTAACTTTACTGACTTATTTCTAAGACTCTTTACTTGCCAGTCGAGTATTTTAACCGGTTGCTCCACAAATGACAGGTCTGCCTGAATTTCTACGGGTTCATATTCTATCACATGGCTAGTGTCAGGATTATATTTCTTAAGTAACGACACATGGAACACGTTATGCACATGCCGATACTGAGGTGGTAAGGCCAACTCGTAGGCCACCTTTCCTACTTGACTCAAAATCTCAAAAGGACCTATGTATCTAGGTGCTAACTTTCCTTTCTTGCCATATCTCATCAACCCTTTCCTAGGTGACACCTTTAGCAACACAGCTTCGCCAATTTGGAATTGAACATCCTTACGCGCTGGATCCGCATACTTCCTCTGTCTATCTTGAGCAGCAAGCAACCTTTTCTGAATTAACTTGACTGAGTCATGCAACTGTTGTACCAATTCTGAGCCGAGAATTCTTCCTTCTCCTACTTCATCCCAACTTGTTGGTGATCTACATTTTCGCCCGTACAAAGCTTCATATGGTGGCATGCCGATACTGGAATGATAGATGTTGTTATATGAGAATTCAATCAATGGCAGGTGGTCGTCCCAACTTCCTGCAAAATCGATTGCACAGCTGCGCAACATGTCTTCGATTGTTTGAATCGTCCTTTCGCTCTGACCATCAGTCTGCGGGTGATACGCCGTGCTCATATTCAACTTCGTGCCAAGACATTCCTGGAATTGCTTCCAGAATCTCGAGTTAAATCGGGGATCTCTGTCTGAAACTATTGATACGGGTACTCCATGCCTTAATACGATTTCGTGCACATACAGATGAACCAACTTGTCCAGTGACGACTTCTCATTTATTGGAAGGAAATGCACCGACTTCGTAAGACGATCAATTATAACCCATATTGCGTCATGTACGGATTTTGTTCGCGGTAGTCCTACTATAAAGTCCATAGCGATATTTTCCCATTTCCATTCTGGAATCTTCAGGGGCTGAATTAATCCGCTTGGTCGTTGATGTTCTGCCTTTACTTTCTGACAAGTATAGCACTTCGCAACCCATTCTGCCACGTCTCGCTTCATATTTGGCCACCAAAAGTTCTTCTTTAAGTCTTGATACATCTTGGTGCTTCCCGGGTGGATTGAAAATTTCGAATGGTGGGCTTCATGGAGGATCTTATTCTTTAATTCAGGTACATGAGGAATCCATATTCTGGATGAAAACCTTAGTATTCCTTGCTCATCCCTTTTAGTATTAATCTCTTCTCCAGATAACTGATTTTTCTCTTTTTCCATTACTTCCTCTTGACACTTCTTTATCTTTTCCATTAGTGTTGGCTGAAAGGTCATTGCACGACAAACTTCTTTGACTTTCCCATAAGCACAAAGTTCCAATTCAAATTTTCCGATTTCTTCAGATAACTCTTTTGATGTTATCATCATATTCAATCTCTCCTTCCGACTCAGCGCATCGGCCACTACGTTCGCCTTTCCATGATGGTAATTTATCGAACAGTCATAGTCCTTGATCAATTCCAGCCATCTCCTCTGCCTCATATTGAGCTCTTTCTGAGTAAAAATGTACTTTAAACTCTTGTGATCCGTGTAGATTTCACACTTCTCTCCATAGAGATAGTGTCTCCAAATCTTGAGTGCGAACACTATGGCGGCTAGTTCCAAGTCATGCGTCGGATACTTTAACTCGTGCGGCTTCAACTGTCTTGACGCATATGCTATTACCTTACTGTGTTGCATCAACACACAACCCAAACCCTTATGTGAAGCGTCGCTGAATATTACAAAATTCCCTTGATCATCTGGAAGTACCAACACCGGAGCTGTTACCAACTTCTGTTTTAACTCTTGAAAGCTATTTTCACATTCTGCACTCCATTCAAACTTTTGATTCTTTCTGGTTAACTTGGTCAATGGCGTGGCGATCTTCGAGAAATCCTTGACGAATCTTCTATAGTATCCGGCCAATCCTAGAAAACTTCGCACTTCCGTAGGAGTCTTTGGCCTCTCCCAACTCATAACTGCCTCAATCTTCGCCGGATCCACTTTAACTCCCTCATTTCCAATAACATGCCCCAAAAATTGAACTTCCTTTAACCAAAACTCACATTTGGTAAACTTGGCATACAACTTCTCTTGTCGGAGTATCTCCAATACTATCCAGAGGTGCTGCATATGTTCTTCTTCCGACTTAGAATAAATAAGGATGTCATCAATAAATACCACAACAAATTTATCCAAATACTTCTTAAATACTCGATTCATCAGATCCATAAATGCGGCCGGAGCGTTGGTCAATCCAAACGGCATTACTAGGAATTCATAATGCCCATATCTGGTCCTAAATGCGGTCTTGGGAATATCTTCTTCCTTGATCTTTAATTGATGGTATCCCGATCTCAAATCAATCTTCGAAAAGCATTTTGCTCCCTTTAACTGATCAAAAAGGTCATCTATCCTTGGTAGCGGGTAGCGGTTCTTGATCGTTACTTTATTCAACTCCCGGTAATCTATGCATAGACGCATACTCCCATCTTTCTTCTTCACAAAGAGAACAGGTGCTCCCCATGGCGACGTACTTGGTCGTATCACTCCCTTATCCAATAATTCTTGTAGCTGGCTCGCCAACTCTTTCATTTCTGCTGGTGCCATCCTATACAGAGCCTTTGAAACTGGTTCCGTGCCTGGAGCAAGGTTGATCTCGAACTCAATTTGTCGATCTGGTGGTAAGCCTGGTAGTTCGTCGGGAAACACATCGGGGAACTCATTAACTACAGGAATATCTTCCATGCTGGGGCTGCCTCTCTCTGAATCCACTACATATGCTAGGAACGACTCACAACCTTTTCTAAGTAACTTCTTAGCCTGAATAATTGTAAGAAATAGTTTCCCTTGCCTCTGCCCCTTAAATACTACCTTCTCTCCACTCTTCGTCTTTAAATACACTCTCTTGGTCTTACAATTTATCTGAGCGCTATTCTCTCCTAACCAATCCATTCCTAAAATTATATCAAACTCTCCCAGCTTGAAGAGTATCAAGTCGGCTGAGAACTTATATCCCGAAATATCAATCTCACATTTTGGACAAAATTGATTCACAGGAATCTTCTCTTGGTTCGCAATTACCACATTTACTACCTCACTCATAACCGTTTTATCACATTGGAGCTTATCAACAAAAGATTCTGATATGAAAGATCTTGTTGCTCCCGAATCAATCAATACTTTAGCTTTGACATTATTGAGTAAAAGTGTACCTGCTATCACCTCAGAATTCTGAACAGCATCTTTCATCTTTAGATCAAATGTCCTTGCTGTTGCTTGCGGGGTTGGTGCGGGTGGTGGAGGTAATTCCAATACCTCAGCTGGCACGCTTGCACTGGTACTTGCCACGTTCATCAGAGCTCTGACTGGTCCTGTTGCCTTACACTCCCTAGCCATGTGTCCAGTCTTCCCACACTTGTAACACGTAACTCCTGGCTTCGGCATCTTGCACTCGTTTGCCAAATGTCCCTTCTGATTGCACCTATAACAGGTCATACTCAGCTTATTGCATACACCGGGGTGCCTTCTTCCATAGTGCTTGCATTCTGGCCTCTGGAACCTGTTTTCTCCAACTTGCCCTTGGCTTGCCTGATTGTTCCCTTTTGATTCTTGCCTTTTGCCCAAATTTCCCTTCCTTTGAAAATTTCCGCCCTTCTGGAAACCAATCCTCTTTACATTCCGATCTTGCGAACTTCCAGCTTCAGACTTTTCTCCATAAAATGGAACCTTCCTCTTCTTGTTATCCCTCTCTTTCCTTGACTGCATCCCATTATTCTCAATCAGAGTAGCTTTCTGTACTACTCCCGCATAAGTTTCAAGCTCAAACATAGCCACCCTATCTCTGATCCAAGGCTCCAATCCTTGCTGAAATTTCTTTGCTTTTTCCACCTCAGTGCTGGTATACTTTGTCACAAACCTTGACAACTCAGTGAACTTCTTCTCATACTCCAATACAGTCATGTTCCCTTGCTTCAACTCAAGAAATTTTAGCTCCATCTGATTCTGCATGTACTTAGGGTAATACTTGTCCAGAAATAACTTTTTAAATCTCTCCCAAGAAACCTGCTGAGTGACTTCCATAGCTTTTACTGATTCCCACCAATAGATGACTTCTCCCTTCAAGAAGTAAGTGGCATACGGCGTCTTCTGATCGTCTCCTAACTGTACCAACTCAAAAGCCCTTTCCATCTCCTTGATCCAGGTGTTTGCTATCACTGGATCAGTGGTATCATGAAATACAGGTGGATTCACATTCTGAAAAGCTTTGAAAGTGACAATTTGTCTAGGTGGTACTGGTGGTTCAGGTGGTTGGTGTGGCTCACGGTTATCTTGGTTTTCAATTCGTTGTTGAAGGGTTAGTTGTTGTTGAGCTATAGCATTGGTTTGATGTTGCAAGGTTTCCAGTAGTTGAAGAATATTTGGGTCTGTGGTGAAGGTGGTTGTTGGGTTCTTCTTTTTGGGAGGCATGATCCTGAAATAAGAGTTGTGTCATAACAAATATGAATGATAAAATGATTCGAGGGTATCGCATGGCATTCTCATTTACATATGGGGTCAAGTTTCCAAATTAAGCAGATATGATGATAAAAACATAAAATAACAGTTGAGAACAAATGGAACAATAGCACATAATTATTGAAATTTTTAAAGGTCACAGTACATAGGATTGGGACATAGTCTGATTCTAGGAATAACAGGCTTATTTAAAGGAAAGACGGAAACAACTGGGGATTCCATAGAGTCTGATAGTACAACAACATGAAAGGTAAATGGAAAGAACTAAGGCTCCACTCCATCTGAACGGGGCTTGGTAGTCTTTTCCTCTCGAAGCGTCTTCACAATGCTCTGGAGCTCATCCGCCACCATCTGAATGACATACTGGCTGGTACGGTCCCGGTGTGCTGGCATCTCCTCAAGCTTAGTGTTGACGTACTGAACCAAGGTCTCAAGTCTCGCAATCATCTGCTCCTTGGGCTTCCCTTCGTAGTTTCGGCTGTCCGGATACACGTTCTTCAGTCGGTCTATCAGTCGGTCGTACTTGCCCTGAAGCATGTCGAACTCGCGCCTCAACTCAGCATACACGGAGAAAGCAATAGTGTCGTCCGACCCAGAGGATGACGAGGAATGCGCCCTTTGCTGACAACCAATAAGAGGAGTATTAATAATAATTTACTTAACCTACTCTCTCGCATAATATCTATAACCTACACACAAATCCTATAACCTATTTGGGCTGTCCAGGGACTCTAAACCGTAGCTCTGATACCAAAACCTGTCACACCCCCAACTTAAATAGCGAAATAAATATAGATATTACATCTTTTTAATGAAGAATACACAACCAAAATCCAAGATCTTACAGTTTAGGGTTTGGAACAGCCCAACACTACCAACTATTACATCTGATTACAAATACCGAGTCCTCACACAACTATTATTACTTATTCTACCTGAGCTCGAACATAAGCATCAGCATCACAGGTCTTACGGGCAGTCTGCTTGAATCTAACCATAGCTGCTAGCTGTAATATAAGGGTAAAGCAAGAAGTGAGCCAAAAGCTCAACAAGTGCTAATAGTACAACGCAAAACATAAATCGAGATATACCTTTAGGAATGACAATTGAAAGACATAATCAATGATAACGAGAGATAAAACTTATGTGAGTTGGCATCATTTTGCTTGCATCAAAACAAATTTTAAAAATCATTCTTAATCAAAATCATTTTATGACGCTACGGATTACAGCCGGTGATCAGCCGCGAAGTAATCCCGAACCTCGCTGGGTTCTAAAACATTATTGGGAATCCCTAGGCAACTTTTAAGCCTAATATAAGTGTGGAAAGGACTCGTGTCTCAGTCCAGATCCACCATTCAAAGAAAACATTTATCCCCCTTTGGGACTGAAAATTCCATATTTTAATCATTTTAAAAACTGATGCCGATTTATGACAAAATCTCTTTCGACTGTAATCATTTTTATCAAGGGATTATAGATCAACTTGAAACACTGGAAATATGACACTAAATCTCAGGGCCATGATCCACTAGACTTTACTATATTAGGGTAATTGAGAGGTTTCCATAAACAAGAACTTTGACAAGGAAATTGAGCAAGGCTATTGGATAATATGAAAGAGTAATGCCAAACTAGGCTTAAAGCAATGGTTGTAGACAAGGTATAGGTATTAGAACATCAAGAAGATAAGCATCACTGGTTCCAATAGGATAGAGGTGTTAAAAAAAAAAGTGATCATCAGCTCAAGATATAACAGGGTATCAAGCTTTTAGGGTAAGGATAGGGTTATCAAACAATCATGAATGAATTTAAGAAATGATTGGCTTTTAGGTATCAAGATAAAGTTTCTATCGAGGTTATTTCAAGAGTTGAATCAAAGCATCAGGGTGCAATATCAAGATTTCTCAGGGATCAATAGCATGATAATCAAAAGGATCAATAAGGTATTATAACAAATCTCTATTTTATCATGGCATTAAACTATCATGAAAGACTTTTGAACTACTTGCAATACGTACTCGAGAGTTCATGGCATCTCTATGTAACTCAAAGATAAACAAAAGATACGCTTGATTTAAATATATCAAAATGACTCAGGATAATTGCATCGATATATATATGAACTGTTTACAGTAAATACGAAGGTCAAGTTGAATCACTTGCCTTTAGATAGACTGGTCTGGTCTGACTGGTAGGAGCAACAACTGGAGCTTCACTCGACTTTTATGGCAAGTTTTCCCTCGTCTCGAGATCCTACATAAATAATAATAATCCTCATTATAATATATTCTTACCATCTTAACCTATTTACAACCCGAAATTAAACATGGATGGCACTTAGGCCTATACGCACTTAATTCATATCCACCATTATATTTTCAAATGTACACACGTAGCCACATAATCACATATCGTATATTAATACCAAATAACATCATATACACCATAATGCCACACTAGGCTTGGATGATCTCGACTCACCACTTAAGTCACTTGGTCGCTAACTAAACAAAGTCTTCAAATTTGGGCTTCCTAACTCAATGTGCCTTTCCTAAATTATCCAAAATCTATTGACCCTAACTTGTGTCTTTTTCTCTACTGACCTTATACTATCTTACAACTATGGTGGTTGACGTAATACTCACTTCTAAGTGTTCTAAAACTATGTGATAAGTGAAAGTGCTCACTGGTGCAAATTTCAGAATGGTAACTAAGGTTTCTTGAGTGCATTAGACACTCTTAAACTACAAGTTTTTCTTCAAAATTTTTACACAAGACTCTCCTGACCTAAGGGCATCTCACAAGCTTGATGTGGCTCAAAGGCCTGGCTTGGGCCTTCTTGGGCCTAAGCTAAAAGTCCAAGGTTCCCCTGTTTTTCTGGGCAGAAAATGCCCTGACTTGAATTAACTTGTGACACATGGTTCTAGCTCATATCCTATGAACTATGGTTGGAAAAACTTCTCTGACATACCCTCTAACTAAGGCCCAATTGGGCCTAATGAGGGCCTACCCATGACATGGCCAAATCTCCCTATTTCTATGTAACAACAAAACTGTCCCCTGCTGGACAGATTTTGTTATTCTACTTGTGCACCTAACCAAATGACATGCAAACCTCCAACCAACTCCTAAAACCTATTATATACTCCCCATACTAACTTCTGGTAGCTTGGGCCTCAAAGTGCACATCAATGACATGGTCAAAACTCACTCTAAACCTCAGGGTATTAAACTGATTTTTCTGCAGAAACTATAACTCTCATTTTTCCAAGGTTTTGACTTGACAACTCAACTAACAAAAACTCAATACTTAAACCAAGACTTATACATGGTAATCTACTGAACTAACTCCTTTATTCTCAAAATAAAATTGGGTGAGATCATCCATTCCTAAAAACAACAACATGCAACTAAATATATAACATGCAACTCATGGAAAGCACATAACAAGATTTCGGCTAGGCATAAAGTTGTAAATGCTTGCAAAATCGACTTGCACCTAATACTTATCCTTAATAATTATGAAATATAACTCCTTTTAAGTATTAATAAGAAATTCATCATGGAATCAATCTATTTAAGCACATCTATTTCGAATTTTATAGATAACAACATGATTTCGAAAAGAATAGCATGCAAAACATGGTTGATCATCATTTTAATGTCTTAAAACTAGCATGCATGGCTAAACATAAATTTATAATGAGATTTCAGTAGCATGCAAAGGATTTTAAAGCATGATATCTCCATAAAACACTTAGTTAGCACATATACATAATATATCTCATAGAGAGCTCTTGAATTCACAAGAATCAAGAGTTTCTCTTTGGAGATCACACAAAACTACACATGCAACCATGAAACTTCATCTTCCAAATCACAAAACTCTTGGGAAGTATATAAAATAAATGTAGGTGAAAGAATTACACTAGGGAAGATGAGAAATGGAATGAAAAATGGAAGGGAGTGGGGGAAATGGGGTTCGCCGAGAGCAAAAGGGAGGGAGGGGAAGAGAGAAATTTTTGTGGTGTGTTGGAGTGTGAAATGATGAATGACTTCTCTCCACTTTGATTTGTTTGTTTTATGCTATTTGGTTGACAAGTAATGAGTGGAAGTGAGAACTTACAAAAATGTCCCTTGGCTAAAGTTAGGCCATTTTGCATGCAAGGCTAAGGTAGTAATTTGGTAATAATCAAATGAGTTAGTGGGGTTGAAAAAGTCTTATTTGCCCTTTGAGAGAATAGAAAGAGAGTTTGCATGCAAGGTTATTCATGAAATTTGATAATTATAACAAATAAAATTTGTAAAGATTTATTTTTATAAAATAAAATACAAGTTCAAAAATTATAAAATTTATACCATAAAATAACTTGTATTTTTAGAGACTTTATAAAATCATTTTCAAAATTTGTGATCAAAATGCCTTTTAAAAGAAGATTTTTCCAAAGCTTAGAATATTCCTTATAAATCAAAAATAAAGAAATTAAATAAACTCTTGCTTTGAAAAATCATATACTACCCAGAGCAAATTTATAATGCAGAAATTTTCACTCACACAAACGTACAATCATTGAATATATTTTCATTTGACTTAATATTATACCAAATTCACAAATAATATTACATAAAATGCCGGTCGTAACAATTGTGATGGTTTTTGAATGGTTTAAATTTGGGAAATCGCGTAAACATAGCCGTCGTAACGTCCGATTTTCTTTAGACTGTTTTTGTGCATAACATTAGGACCCGAGAACCCCCTGCTAGATTATGACCATTGCCATGTCTAGATAGCTCGTGTTACGAGCTTCGTTTTGATATGTAGTTCGTTCGATTCCGATGCACGGTTTAGGAGAAACGACCGTTTCAAGTAACGGCGTTTCGCGAACGAAACATTTCCCCTCGCCTTACTTTGAAACATAGGTTAAAGACCAAAAAGGGTTAATTAATGTATGAAACAATTATGGTAAGAGTTTTAGGCAGTTGGTAAGACACTCGCGAAGGAATCGCCTTAAAATTCGTAATGGTTAATTTATTAAAAATGGTGGAGCCGAGGGTACTCGAGTGACTTAAGAAAATCAGTAAGCGCAAAACAAGCGTTAGAGTCTAAGTTAGTTAAAGTATAGATATACAAGTGACTTTGGTTTAATTCCAACTTACTTGTTGTTTATAGATTACCAGACTCGTCCCGAGCCATTCGTAACCCCCAGTCGCTCAGGCAAGTTTTCTACCCGTTATAACTGTTGTGGTGATGAGTATATGTATTTGCATTATCTTGCGATAGATGCATGTTGGTTAATTAGCAAAGGTTGTTATATATTGAAGCATGCTGCTATGGTATATATATAGGCATGCCTGTTTCGTATTCTTTCCATATATAATTGTTGATAATACCTATGCTAGAGGATAGCGGTAATTTGCATATACCCTTAGTATAGGGACCCAAAGGTGGAAATATTTTCTAAAACCGGGAGTCGAGGATCCCGAGTAGATTTTGTATATATGGATATAAATATATATATATATATACTTGTATATATATATATATGGTCATAGTTTTCAAAACTATTAATCGAATAAGGTTTATTCGATAACTTTAACTTTATTTTATTATTGAATATTGTTTCGAATATTATTCGAGGGCGTATGACTCCTTTATGTTAAATGAATATTATTTTGAATATTCATTCGAGGACTTATGACTCCTTTTATTTTATTATCTGAATATTATTTGAATATTCATTCGAGGATCTATGACTCCGATTATTTGCTGAGATATATTCTTTATTTTATTAAAGAATAAGGTGTAAATAATCAAACTTATTTTCGATTATTCAAATAAAGATAGTACTTTCATATAAGTATATCTTTGGTTATTTAATACTCGTTTCAAGTATAAGTTTTAAAACTTCTACTTCAATTTTTTTTATATAAAGATTATTCTTTATGGGAATATTATTTAAATAATAATATTCAGTCATTTTCTAAATATTCTGGGGACTGATTTACTTCATTAAATCAGCTTTACTCCAAACACTCTATAAAGTGTTTTCGAGTCTTCAAAATGATTTTTAAAAGTTAGAGCGCATCCCAAAACTCATTTTATATTTAAGATCTTCCTTTTAAGGGGATTTAAATACTCGCTCAAAACATGAGGGATCCGGCTCTGTGGTGTATTTTATATTCGTAACACGGTTGCAGTTTTGGTAAATGACTTGATTACTTACCCAACGTTCGGGAAGTAAGTCCATCTATTGAGTCGGCATAAGCAACATGGGCTCAGTGGGCGTCCATAATAGTGTAAGTGGCTCAATGGGAGTCCATCAAATGCATAAGTGGATGAGTGGCAGTCCAGCATAAGGTCCTATTGAGGCCAGGGTGATGACCAGTGGGGAATTCGTCCATCTACTAGTAGAAAAGGTTACTTATGGGTATCTTTGCCTGATCAGCAAGATATCTGGTTTATGCCAAAATTCTTTTCCTTTCCAAACTTATTGGATATTGCAATTCTGTTCATACTTTACATGACAGAGGTTTTCAGGAAATGTATAAAGGAAGATGTATATGTGGATATATATATATATATCAGACTTAATGAAGTATGTCATAACTTCATTTCCTTTAATAATATTTTAAAGATTTAATCTATTCAAATCTTGTCTTGTAGTCTCATCTATGTGATGAACTGGTAAAAGCTCATTATACTTTGAACAGTGGTAGTTCAAGTAGCTTTATAAATGATATAAGTGTAGTCAAGTATTTGGTAACTTCATCTCTTAAACTTATATCTAATTAATAATTGTCTTATGTATGACAAAGATTTTCAGAAAAACGTTGAGACAAGGTTAGATATATGAGATCACCTTGCAACGATATTTTTTTTATACAGTTATACACTGGGACTTTGTGTATATTATGCATGGAAGAGGACTTCCAAGATTTTGAAAAGTATATATGTATATATATATATATATACTGAATATTTTGCGACTTCATCGCATTAAGATATCAACTTGGTTTATTTCTTTTGACCAAGACTTTCATGAGTACTAAGAGAAGGATCATATACTATTAATCATTATACATATTATTTTGGTGGGCTTGCTGCTCACTCTTGCTTTCTTCTTTCATCACACAACAACAGATAGAAAGGATGAACAGGACCAAGCTCCCGATTTGCAAGCGATTAGGAGACGTTTCGCAGTTTTCTAGAAGCATTGATGCCGCCGTAGCTGAGGTAGGAACTACCAATAGGCTAGGCTTTCAACTTCTAATGTACCAGATTTATGTATAATTATGAATTGTAATAATGGAAAAGAAATGTAAATTTATTCAGAAAACCTTTTAAGGTCTATTGGCAGATAATTGTGGAATAAAATGACATGTGGTTATTTTTAGATGTTCATCTCTGAGACTATAACGTATGGTGTGTGTGTTTATTGTGGGGTCACAGTACAGAGTAGTTGAGTAATTATTAAGATTGGGTGTTATTAAGGGAAATGGAACTCGTGACAACCCGGATCCCCGACCCCGGATTTGGGGGTGTTACAATAAGAGACAACTACAATCTTGATGAAACAACTCTTGACGAAATCTATGGAATGCTCAAGACTCATGAGCTGGAGATGGAACAAAGAAGCAAGAGGAAAGGAGGAAAGTCAAGGACAGTTGCTCTTAAGGCTGAAGAAGAATTCCCCAAAGCAGCTTCCTCAAAGAAAGACAAGGGTAAAGCTCTTTTCATAAAGTCTGATACTGAGTCATCAAGTGCTGAGAGTGATGATGACTCAGATTCTGAAAGCTTGCCTGAGACTGATGCTGATGAGGAGATGAGGAAGCTGTGTGCACTTATGGTGAAAGGAATCACAAAGATTGCATACAGGAAGTTCAGGAAGGGAAAGAAGTTTTCCAGGAAAAGCATAAGTTCTGATAAGAAGAATTTCAGAAGATCTGAAGGCAGAGGAGGAAAGTCTGACAGAGGAGATTACACCAATATTAAATGCTATAACTGTGGTGAGAAAGGCCACATATCTCCTGACTGCAAGAAGGTAAAGGGTGACAGAGGCAAGGCTCTTGTCACAAAGCAGAAAAGCTGGACAGACACCTCAGACTCTGAAAGTGAGGAGAACTATGCATTGATGGCAAATGCTGATAAAGAAAGTGTTGAGAGCAGTTCTGAAGCTGCTGAAACAAAGGTACCTCAGACTACTTATGCTTTTCATACTGATGATATTAATGAGTTGAGAAGATATCTTAAAACCATGTTTGTTAGCTATAGAGACCAAACTTTAACATGTGAAAGATTAACTTCTGAAAATCTTGCATTTAAGAAAAGGAATGATTTCTTAGAAAAAGAGTTAGTCATGTTCCATCAAACTCAGAAGGATAGAGTTGATGCTTTTTATGTTAGGAATGAAGTGCTAAAATTAAATGAATCTCTAAAAACTGAGTTACAAAAGGAAAGAGAGATTATCAGGACTTGGACTAACTCTGACAAAACAACTCAAAATTTGCTAAGTAGTGGAAACTGGAAAGAGGGCTTAGGTTATGGAGAAGATAAGAATGATAAAGGAACTGAAGAAATTAAGCCTGTTGTTAAGCAAAAGCCAAAGTTTAAACCTATTAAGTTTGTAACTGTAAAGTCTGAAAATGAGAAATCAGAAGGCCCTGCTATCAGACTTTGTGGAGAAAGCTGGCCCAAGTGTTTCTTATGGAGATGGCAACATTGGAAAAACATTGGGATATGGCAATATCAATCTTGGAAATGTCATAATTAAACAAGTAGCTCTGGTCTCAGTACTTAAACACAACCTACTGAGTATAAGTCAAATCTATGACAGAGGTTATCATGTTGATTTCTTTGAAGAACACTGTGAAATTGTGAGTAAATCTAAAGGCAAAGTTGTTCTGAAAGGATACAGACGTGGTAACATTTATGAAGCTAAGCTTTCAACAAGTACTGATGGTTCTGCAATCTGTCTGATAAGTAGAGCATCAATTGAAGAAAGCTGGAATTGGCATAAGAAACTCTCTCATTTAAATTTCAACAATATAAATGAACTGGTCAAAAAAGATCTTGTGAGAGGATTGCCAAACACAGTATTTGCTCCTGATGGTCTTTATGATTCATATCAGAAAGCTAAACAAAGAAAATCTTCATTCAAGAGCAAGACTGATTCATCAATTCTTGAGCCTTATCATCTTATACATGTTGATCTATTTGGTCCAGTAAATGTCATGTCTATTGCAAAGAAGAAGTATGCGTTGGTCATAGTAGATGAGTTCACCAGATACACATGGGTGTATTTCTTGCACACAAAAAGTGAAACTACATCTATCTTGATTGATCATGTCAAACAGCTGGATAAAATGGTCAAAGATTCTGTGAAAATTTTAAGGAGTGATAATGGCATTGAGTTCAAGAATTTGATAATGGAAGAGTTCTGCAAAAGCCATGGAATAAAGCAGGAATTTTCTGCTCCTGGAACTCCACAGCAAAATGGAGTTGTTGAAAGGAAGAACAGAACTCTCATTGAAGCTGCATGTACAATGCTTGAAGAAGCAAAGCTTCCAACCTATTTCTGGGCTGAAGCTGTGCAGACTGCTTGTTTTACTCAAAATGCAACACTCATTAACAAGCATGGAAAAACACCATATGAGATGGTGAAGAAAAAGAAGCCAAATCTGAAATATTTTCATGTATTTGGATGCAAGTGTTTTATTCTCAAGACTCATCCTGAACAGATATCAAAGTTTGATCTAAAAGCTGATGAAGGAATCTTTATTGGATATCCACTTTCCACAAAAGCCTTCATAGTCTATAATTTGAGAACAAAAGTGGTCATGGAATCTATCAATGTCTCTTTTGATGACAAGAAGATCACTGGTCTTAAAGATTTCATTGACCATGATCAGCTGAGATTTGAAAATGAAGACTCATATTCTGATACTGAAAATCCTGACAGTCTAAGTCCTGATACTGCAAACTCTGATGGATTAAACTCTGATGTTATTGAAACTGTGGTGACTACGTTAAAGGAAGATGCACCTATGCAGGGGGAGCATAATCAAGATCCTACCACATCTCAAGAAACATCCGAACATGCATCTGGCTCTCCAAGTTCTGATTCGTCAAGTTCTGATAAGCCAAGTTCTGATAGTGCTGAAAATCTAAATACTGAAGAATCCAACTCAGAGAGCATAGTTTCAGGGGGAGCATCAGAAAATGAAAATGAAGATAGCATGGATCATGGGGAAGCATCCAGTTCTAGAGAAAACCTTCCATCTGCAAGGAAGTGGACAAAATCACATACACCTGATTTGATAATTGGAAATCCTGATGCACGTGTCAGAACTAGAACATGTACTTCAAATGAGTGTCTTTATAATTCTTTTCTCTCTCAGACTAATCCAAAGAAAGTGGAAGAAGCTCTTCAAGATGCTGATTGGGTGCAAGCAATGCAGGAAGAGTTGAATGAATTTGAAAGAAACAAAGTCTGGACCCTAGAACCAAGACCAAAGAATAGATTTGTTGTTGATACAAAGTGGGTATTCAGAAACAAAACTGACAGTGATGGCATAATTACAAGGAATAAGGCAAGGCTGGTTGCAAAAGGATATTCTCAACAGGAGGGAATTGATTATGATGAAACATTTGCACCAGTTGTTAGGTTAGAAGCCATAAGGATATTTTTGGCTTATGCTGCTCACAAAAAGTTTACTGTCTTTCAAATGGATGTGAAAAGTGCTTTTCTCAATGGAGAATTGGAGGAAGAGGTATATGTTGAACAACCTCCATGTTTTGTAGATACCAAACATCCAGACTATGTCTACAGACTTGACAAAGCACTTTATGGACTTAAGCAAGCTCCTAGAGCATGGTATGAGACTTT
This sequence comes from Apium graveolens, assembly GCF_009905375.1. Taxonomy (NCBI): domain Eukaryota; kingdom Viridiplantae; phylum Streptophyta; class Magnoliopsida; order Apiales; family Apiaceae; genus Apium; species Apium graveolens. The sequence goes on along the minus strand of NC_133650.1, from coordinate 25,944,220 downwards.
AGCTCAGTTTCTTCTGGAAAGTGGATTCCACAGAGGGACAATAGACAAAACACTGTTCTACCTCAACCATGGAAAGAAATTACTTCTGGTCCAGATTTATGTTGATGATATCATTTTTGGATCTACAAATGACAAACTTTGCAAGAAGTTTGCCAAACTAATGCAGTCAAGATATCAGATGAGTATGATGGGGGAACTTAGCTATTTTCTGGGCCTTCAAGTCAAGCAGAATAAGGAAGGCACTTTTATTTGTCAAACCAAGTACACCAGAAACTTGCTAAAGAAATTTGGAATGCAAGATTGTTCAAGTGCATCCACTCCAATGGCCACTGCAACAAAACTGGATAAGGATACCGGTAAATCAGTAGATATTACTGACTACAGAGGTATGATTGGCTCTCTACTCTATCTAACTGCTAGTAGACCTGATATCATGTATGCTACCTGTCTTTGTGCAAGATTTCAAGCAGATCCAAGAGAATCTCACTTAACAGCTGTAAAAAGAATCTTTAAGTATCTTAAAAAGAAAAGCTGCTCTGGGATTATGGTATCCTAGAGAATCAGATTTTAAACTAATAGGTTACTCAGATGCAGATTTTGCAGGTTGCAAAATTGACAGGAAAAGCACAAGTGGAAGCTGCCAATTTCTTGGAGGCAGATTGGTTTCTTGGTACAGCAAGAAACAAAAGTCAATTTCCACATCAACTGCAGAAGCAGAGTATATTGCTGCAGGAAGCTGTTGTGCACAGATTCTTTGGATGAAGAATCAGTTACTGGATTATGGGTTAACATATTTCAAAATCCCTATTTACTGTGATAATCAAAGTGTTATTGCTATGACAGGTAATCCAGTTCAACACTCAATGACAAAGCACATCAGCATCAGGTACCACTTCATCAGGGAACATGTGGATGAAGGTATAGTGGAATTGCATTTTGTTCCCACAGATCAACAATTGGAAGATATCTTCACAAAACCATTATGTGAAGCTACTTTTACAAGATTGGCAAATAAACCTGGAATGGTTTCAGGTTCTTTCTCTAAATCTGCTTAGACTTGTTCTATGAATCAGACTTTATGCTCAGTATTTACAGAATTAATCTCATTGTATATTCTGTGCTTAATTGATAAATGTCTTTAAGTACTGACTGTTGTCTGATATATGTTTCTAAACTATGATAAGTGATATGTTTGTTCTAGTACCTATTCATTCCTATGAGGATAACTGTGCTAGATACTGACCTAGTAGTCTTCAATAAACAAATGATTCCATGGAAGAAGTAATTATTTCAGTGGAAATCTTATGACACTAGCAAATTCTGATAACTGAGCTTAGTTAAGTTTACTTTGTATATCTTATTACTAAGTCACAAATTAGAATAATGCTACTCATCTGTTAAGTTCTGATACTAGTAAAACTGCTGAATGTACTAAGTGCTGATAAACCTCTCTTATCAAAAGAAAAAAGCAAAAAGATCAAAGATTAAAATCAGGTACTCCTTTGAGATCTAGAGTAAAAATATGGAAGGGACGACCCAAGTGCATTGCTGGTATTAAGTAAATATGCATCAGAAAAGCAAAATATTTTCTTGGTGACTTTTCACACTCTATGATTACTGGAGAAATACTCTGAAAATAGCATAAATTCTGATAAACAGTCGTGACTCACTTACACTGAGAAGCCACTGTAAAACAGAATTGCAAAAGATGCATAAAATTAGCACAAAACAGTTGAGATGGACTCTAGCATGAACTCATTCATCAGTAGGTTTCAGGACAATGACAGATCTTTAGCAAAATTTTAGTTATGCCTTATTTCTAAGATGTACTGAAGTAAATCAGACTTTACTCTTTGTCTATTTTTAGCTTAATGCACACACTAATCACTCCATCTGAATGATGAAAATTTCTGTGGTGGTCTATATTATTTTAGATAAACAGTCATTTTGTCATTATTGCACAAATTCTGAGGATAAGTTCTAAGTTACACGTCCTGATGATTAAGTTCTGACGTCCATAACTCAGAACTTGTATGAGTATTTACTAAGATGGGCATTCCTTTTTCGAGTTAAGAAATTATGTTCTGATGACTGTTAAGTTCTGGTATAGGTCTAAGTTCTGATTTCTCAGTCTAATCCTTTACTTGGCTTATCTGTGAATAAAATTTGATAACAGTCTCAGTTCGAACTCGAATATGTTGAAGTGGAAGATTAATAGTCACTATGCTAAGGATTAATGGTATTTGTACTTGAACAGTCCACTGTTTCTTGTGTCTTGTGCGGTCTAGACCATGATTCCCCTTTCCAATGACTGTTATTCTTTTTCAAAGTCTAGGGAGACGAGGTAGAATTAATTTTACCTGTCAGCATTAAATATCTTTGCGTCTCTTGGCATTCTCTTGCCTATATAAGCAACCACTTCACATCAGTCTTTCCATCACATTCTTCTCACACACTTATCCTTCTTCTTCTATCAAAAACACAATGGTTCGATACAACATGTTTTTGAACAACCAAACCTTCACTATGGAGCTAAGTTGTGCCGACTTGCAGCAGGAGTGGCATGTAACAGCCATTCCTGAGGAGATCTGGGATTCTGTCCCACAGGAGGTGCTAACTCACCTTCTATTCTTCTATATGGACTACCATCGCCATCTGGAGCGATTGGAGGAGGAAAGGCGGGAAGCTATCCGTCAGCAAGAGCGAATCATACGACTCGCCATCTTGTTCGTCGAAGATAGGAAGAGGAAGATGACTTAATCTTGTCTTCTTCCTGTTCTTCTTCATCCTCAGCTTTGTCAGGCTTCTTAGCTAGGACTAAAGCTGTTGATGTTAGGATTAGGAGCTTAGGGAAAATCTTGTATAAGTATTGATGTAATTTCTATTTCATAAATGTATTGTCTTGATATATTAATGGAAATTGTTTTTACTTCAAGATTTTGTCTCTGAGTTATTTTATCTCGTGTTGATAAATCCTGATTGATATTCTAATGACCATATAACTTTTGTTTTATATTAAGTTCTGATTCATTTTCAGCACTTATATATCTAATTTATCTTGGTCATTTTCATGTGATGTATTTTCAGAATTTCAATGATGCAATGAAAAATAATTCAATCAGTGCTAACGGTTTAAATTTGGAATTAAAACTGTTTCTCTTGATAAATGGAACGGTTTTTCCTTGAAACTAGGCAACTGGGTAAGTAATGATTCCTGTTTTCTCGAGCCCAGTAACTGTCCGTTATTACTGCATGTCTGACAGGTGTCCAACGGTAACATTTTTGTTCAGATTATAAGTACAACAGAGAGAAGATTTCTTTAATCTTTTATTTTCTTTATACTTTATCTCTCTCCTTACTTTTACTCTCCTTCTCTTCTTTCTCACGTTGGTTTTTCATACAGAAATTATTTCAAACACTAACAGGCATCCTTGAAACTCAATATTTTTTCACATGGCACCAAAGGATTTAATCATTGATGGAGCAAAGTTTGTTCCAAACAACTATGCTGCAATTCTTGATCATGCTGACGCTCCATCTGAATTGCACTTTGTGCAAGATCTTCTTGCACATAGTGAGGTTGGGTACGCCTTAACTCAGCCTGAATTATTTTCAAGTCAACAAGTTCTGAGGTTCTGGAGGACTGGAGTTTTTGATGATGGTGGTAACCGTGGAACTCCCAGTATTATCTTCCAAGTGGGTGATTCAACCTTTGTAGTCACTCCTGGTACAGTACGTAGGGCTTTACATCTTCCAGAGGAGTGTACTTTCTCAGTTACAGAGGACTCAGCCCTTCGGGAGTTAATGGATGAATTGGGATATGAAAAGAGTCTGACGAAACTTGGACAGTTGAAACGGGCTAATATCAGAAGAGAATGGAGTTTCTTCTTTGATTGCATCACCAAAGCTTTTGGGAACAAATGTTCAAATTTTGATGCTATCCCAATTCTGAGTCAGCACATAGGGTATGCTATTATCCATCAAACTCATTTTGATTTTGCAACTGGAATAATTGGTTTTATTGGGGATAGGATGATAGAGGATCGAGATGTCGTTTATTTTGCTAGATTCTGTCAACTTATTTACACTTACTGTATTGATGAACCTCATTTAGTCAGCACTCAAACCCCACCTTTTAAGGTTGCAAAACGATACTTTAATGACCTGGTAAATGCTGATACTAAGAAGAAAGTGGTTAGACCATTACAGATTCCTAAGTCTGTGAAACAGATCCTGGTAAATGTTGCTCCTGATACTTATAGATCTGTTTACTCTGATGTCCAACCACCTCCAACCACCCAATATCCATCAACCTCAGTACCTACCTCTTATTCTACTCAACCTACCCTCAGAACTTATCTCAAATCCTATCTCTCCACTTCACAGACTGCTCAACCTTCTTCTTCTGCACCTACTGTGAAGCCTACATCCTCTAAGCCAAAGAGAACAAAGACTGTTCCTCAAACACCTCAAAAGAGGAGGAGAATTACTTTGAGAGATGAATCAGATTCTGAGGAACAAATTCCTTCTTCAGAATCTGTGGTGGTTGAAGCTGAGAAAGCAATTTCTCAGAAGGATTCTGAAATTGGGGGTTCTAGGCTTCTCAAGAGGCTTAGACGTATGATAGTTCCTGAAACTCCCAAGGAATCCAAATCAACAAGGAAGTACAAGAAACAAAGGGCACAAAGGCCAGTTTCAGATGATGAGAAGGAAGTAGCTAAGGAAGGGGATCAGGAATCTCTGATCTCACAAGACAAGGAATTTGCTCCAGTCACTTCTTCTCCATCAACTCCATCTCAGGAAGCTGTATCTGACAAGGCTAACTCACCATCTGTGTCTCTTGTTGATCCAGGCACAAGTGCTGAAATTGATATTCAGAACCTGGTTGTGCCTACAATACTTTTCTTAGAAGCTCCAACAGCAAATAATCCTTCCACAACACCTGTTACTGATGCTGTTCAAACTCCAGAGTTATCAACAACACCTTCTCTGCATCAAGATGCTGATGATCAGATTTTAGGTGAGCATCAGGATATGGTTGTTGATCAGAACTTAGTATCAAATCAGCAATTAGAGGATGCTGAAGCCTCCATTGCTACTCACACTGTTATCTTATCAAAAGATAATGATTCTTTAAGTTCTGATGCTGTAAATGTTGGAGATACCGGTGAAGCTGCTACAACTGTAGATGCTGATGAAGCAGGTCCTTCAGGACATACTCCTCCATCGACTCTTCCTAAGTCTGAACTGGTAAAGGAGTTTGTTATCAGGGATGCACCAGTGCCTTGGAGTGAAACTCCTGCAGGTCAGGAGTGGACTAAGGAATGGAACTCAGTTTCATGTGTTCCAAATGCTTTACATCTTGCTGAGCACTTGACTAAAGCTGATGAAATGTTAAATTCTGATGATTTTAAAACCCAGCTTAGAGTCACTGCATTGAGTACTAAACATCTACAAGGTCTTCATTCCAATACTCATGCAGAGCTACACAAGATTCAGGAGAACTTTATCAAACAGGAACAAGTTTGGAAAATTGATAAGAAAAAGTTCTTTCAACCTACCATTGACAGGATTGCTTATATTGAGAAAACTCAAGAGAAACAACAAGCTCAGATTGATCAAATTCTGACAAATCAAGCTTCTCAGCAATCGCAACTTACTGAAATCCAGACCTCAGTGGAACTACTTATCTCTCTTTTATTACCTGCTGATGCCAAAAAGGGGGAGAAGGTAATTAAGTCCAAATGCAAAACCAACAAGACACTGCAAGGAAAGGATGATGGAAAAGATGACCAAGGATACTCTGGAATGGGTAGTGGTCATTGTCAAGGTAGAAGGTTTACATCAAGACAAGCTAGTCACAGAACAAGTTCTGATACTGGGAAAAGAATAAGTTCTGTTGCTGGTAAAAGGATAAGTTCTGATGAACTTCTAGATCTTGATGAGGAAATGTCAAGACAGTTATTTCTTCAAGAAAATTCAGGGATGGACTTGGAAAGTTTAAAGGAAGAAGAAGCCAGACTTAAATCAGAGAAAGTCACATCTAAATCTGAAGCTTCTGGTAAAAAGTTACTTCCAAAACTTAAAGGCATTGTGATCAAAGAAAGGACACATACTGAAGCAACATTGGCTAAATCACAACCACAGATAGATCCAAGATCTAAGGGTAAAGAAAAGGTTGGTGAACCTATCAAGGCTTATGTACCTCCTGAGGAAGAAGAAATTACTGATGGAAAAGATGATCTTGCTCTGACTTCAAGAAAAGTTCTTAAAACAACCTCTTACATGGCTCAAGTTGTTCAGAGTCAAGAAATTGTAAGTTCTGATATTCAGAAGAAGCAAGTAACCTCTGACAGAGCTCAAGTTAACTTGATATCAGAAAATAGATCAAAGACACTCCTACCAGGATTCACTAAAGTAAAACAGACTCAATCTTTGAAGACTACTGCAAGTGGTTTTGAAGCAAGAGTAGTTACTGGAAAGGAAGCTAGAGATAAAACTGGATTGGGAAGTGCTGATGAAAGAAGAGTACACAACACTACCAATGATCCAACTTCCTTGAGTGAACCAGGTATTGGAGCAACTCCTGAGAGATTGAATCAACTGGAATCTGTACAGATGGTTTACCATACCTACTTGAAAGAATACATCATGTTGTATATCATGACAGATGGTAGGGTTTATCATATAAGACAAAATGCCATTCCTTTGAAGTATTTTGAAGAATTGGAGCATGTACTTTTCTTACTTCAAGTGGATGACAGAATAACAGAGACTGCTGCAAACTACTTAAAAGAACAGATTCAGAGACAGAAAAGGCTTTATTCTGTTAAGTCTGACAGCATATATGTTCCAAAGTACAGAGATCACAATGGTGATATTTTTGATATGAAGCCTAATACTGCACAGATCAGAACGTATCTTGGTATTAAGGGACTTGAATTCAATCTTGAGTCTAACAAAGCTTATGTCATAAGACTAGATCAAGAGTTGAGAAAAGGAAAGATTAATGATCTCAGAGCTGCAATCTTTCAAACTGGTGAAGATACTGCAGAGCTTAAAGGTGTTAAAAGGAGAATGATTGATGAACTAAGATATGCTGAGAAATGTTTGTTGATGAACTATCTCAGAACAACTCCTGACATCAGAGAGATCAGAAAATGAAGAAGCCAAGTCGAAGATCTACAACTGCTTAAATTCTGATATTTATACAGATTGAAGTTGTTATCAGAAGTTAAAATTGGTAAAAACTTTAAGGACTGTAAGTTGTAGTTATCTAGTCTATTTCTCATGTATTTGTACTTAATGTTTTTGACATCATCAAATATCAGTTAAACTTGTATATTTTGTTAATTTACAAGTTGGGGGAGATTGTTAGATATATTTGATAATGTCATGGCTAATATGTTTTATGTTTAGCTTTCAGATCTTACGTGAACAGGATAAATTAGTACTTAACTGTTGATCAGTACTTATACTGGAAGTCAGGACTTAAGGATATCAGTACTTATATTATTAGGAGATAATCATCAGAAGATAGATATCAGAACTTAAGTGCTGAAGGACAATCAGATAAGGACAGTAGCTGATTAAAGGAAAGAAGATCGAGATAAACATAAGAAGAGATATGCATGAAGAAGGAATTCCGTGAAGAATGGAATACTTGGAAGAAAAGATATCTGATTGATATATTTTAGGAAGCAGAATTATATTCCATATCAATTAGCGATTATCTTGTAACTGTGTAGTATATAAACACAGACATAGGGTTTACACTATAAGTGTTATCATTATTAGAAAAGATTATTCATTGTAACTCTAGCAGCTCTCGTGATATTTGTTCATCACTGAGAGGTAACAGTTCAATACTGTAACAGAGTTTATTGTTTCAATAAAGTTTGTTTTCTGTTACTTAAGTTCTTAAAGTTCGATTTCAGTGTACTATACACTGTATTCACCCTCTCTACAGTGTGTGTGTGACCTAACATATCTTATCATGAGTAACTAATTCCTTTATCCAAGAGTTGGATATCATTCATTGGCTTAATATGTTTGTTTGATTATATTGTGATTTTCTTGTTATTATTAATTTATCATTGAATATAATTAGAGAAGTACCTAACATCAAATTGAATCTTTAGAAGTTATAACAAATCGGGAGAGGAGTTGTAATTTCTGTACATGCTATGATAGACACAAATTAAATATTATATCGGGAGATTGATATGAGAATTGTGAAACTTATAATCCTTGACTTTTAATAGTTTATAATTGTACTTTGTATGACCATGGGAGTGGCATTCAATGGATACTTGTAGGAACTATAATCTATCTTGGGACAGGATTTTATAAATATAAGAAGGATTGCTTTTAGCTAACAATGGACATAAATTAGACATTCATGATAGCCATTAAAGAACCCTGATTCTTGGATTGTTTTCTCTCACTCTGGTTATATAATTTTTTTTTTGTTTATTAAATTGATTTAGTTAATAATCACAAATCCATAAATTCTTCCCCACACTTCTGAACTGTAAAAAAATAAAAGACTTGAAATTGTTGTTGATATCAGTCCTTCCCTGCGAACGAACTTCTAAAAATATACATCAACAAATTGGCGCCGCTGCCGGGGAAGGCAACAATATTGATTTTGAGTTAATTGTTTCTTTTAGTTTCGATTTTATCTTTGTATAGAGTTTTTTTCCTTCTTTTTGTTTTTCTTTGGTGTGTCTACAGGTTTCTTTGAGGTAGAGAACGTAAAGCTTTGAGTTGAGGAGATGACATGGATAACGATTTTGGCTGGAGTAACGCTCAAGATTTCATCCGCAATCAAGAATGATATCAATATTTTAATTATTTTATCAGGTGAACTAGTTTGATTGTTACAACTCATATTATGCTCCATACCCTCTTAGCACAGATTTTTCATATTCTTTTGATTATCATACCATAATGATTCATATGTATGCAATGGTGTTGTTGAGAGTTTGAGACATTCTAATCCTTCTTTACTTTCTTTGGGACTTCTTAAACACTTTGATGACTCAAATTTTTAGATTGTTAATAAAGGTGATATTCCATGTGAAGTAGAATCAATAGGTTGTACGAGGAGAATGCTAAAAGGAATAGGTTTATAATGGAACTTCAACTTGTGATGCATGATGGTTGTCTTCAAGTTCCTCATTGTGTCAATTTTCTAACGATACATGATTCTTATTTAGAAAATGATGACAATTTTGTGTTTGATAAGACTACTTATTTAGTTAATTATAATCCCATGTGTGTTAACGATAATTTGGATGTAACTGAAATTCTACCAAATTTAGAGAATGTTGTTGAGCTTAGTAAATTGGTAGACGAGGTAAAAACTGATGATTGTCTAATTATAATTAAGGAGGAATTTAAGATTGATGAAATTGAAAGTCTTTCTTGTGAATATAAAGATCCAGTATGGGAGGAGTTTATGAGTCGTACTTGTGGTGATTATTCCGACGACTTTTCTAGCTATTTTGATTTTTCGAGGTCTCTTAAGCTAGTGTGGTCCATACTATTTTTCTTATATGGTTGTGGACCTAAGATATATTTGAACATCATAATTCTATACTGATTCGTCGATTTGTGAATTTATTTTATTTCTCTCCTCATTAATAATGATAATTTTTTGTATACGTCGAGTTAATGACGTTAAACAAGCGCTTCTTGGGAGGTAACCCATGCATGTTGTATATAAATTATATTATATAATTTTTCAGGTTAGAAATATCCCCACTTAATGCTGGATGATTGTCACGAGAGTTCAGGTTGATTTTTCTCCCACTTTCCCAAATTCAGAAGAGGAAAAAGTTATAGAAATTCTCGCATTTATGCACAATCTAGCACATCTATAGAACTCTGTTACATGATGAAGCCACACAAGTCAGCTACGGAGGAGTTTTAATGTTTTCCATTGTTTATGCCAAACTTTGGCATGCTCAAGCACACAGAATTATAAGCTTTCTGGTGGTTCATAATTTGGCATGAAGAAGAACACGATCGGCGTGTTCATGTTGTTTTATAACAGCTACACCTTAGCAGTATCACGTGCCAGTTATGCATATTCAGGCATCATCAACTCTGAAAAAACAAAAGCAGGCATATGGTCATGTTGCTAGATGATACATGCCTCCCCTGTGTCTAGATACTGTGATTTTGGCATGACCATGCAAAAGTTCTAGCATGATCATGCACCCCATTACACATTGATGCGTTCGAGGTCTAGAGTTTCTGTGATTTGGCATGATCATGCAAAGTTCTAGCATGATCATGCGATGGTGTCTTTGGGCACGTTCCAGGTCTTCACAGCGGTATCTTCACATATGACATGATCATGCACAAACTGTGGCATGATGGTGCACGACTAGGTTGGCCTCTACATAATCTACTGGAGAGTTGGCATGATCATGCTATCACTAGCATGTTCATGCATAAGCATACACAAAGCTCATCTGATTTATTCTTCTACAGCCAAAGTCATCAGTCTGCAGCCTAAATTCACCATTCTTTGTGGATATTTCTTCAATATGTTAATGTTGGATCAAGCTTGTCTGCACACCATTAACATTGTATGATCTTGGCGTTCTGTTTCATTGCTTCTTACAAACTAATGAATACTACTACTTGTACTATTAATATTACTGTTATTCTTATTATTATATGTATACACAATATTATCTCTAGTTTTTATATGTTATTATTTTTATTTTTATTATCGTATTATATTATTAATATCAATTAATATTTTTATTTTTATAAAATAAAAATTATTTGTATTATTATTTGTATAAATGTATACATATAATTTATTACTTCATTCTTATTATTAATATTTATTTGTATATTTGTTTGTATATTTGTATTATATATATATTCTTCATTTTTTATGTATTTTAATATTATACCCTATTATTTGTTATGGTTTATATAAAGTTTTCAATGTATTTATGTACAAATATCAATTTTGTTTTGAATTAGTAATGTATAATAAATATTAGTTTATTATGTTTTAGGTGTCTATTTTTTATATCTATTAGGTTTAGAAGAAGCATTATACAAACAACACACCAGCAAAGCAAGGGCACCCATTATATACTACACTGGCCGCGCTTACACCCGATCAGGCTCCTTCAGCACACTCCTCTCTCACACTTTGGCATTTATTCATTTTTTAGCATGAACATGCAACTTTATGGCATGGTCATGCCCCAGGCACCATCCACCCATTGTGACGTTTGGTTAATTTGGAACGCTCATTCTTTAAAATCCACACTACATTTTTGGTTAACCACGGTTAAGAGCTATAGAGGCTGGAGCCAACAATAATGGGAAAGAAAAGAAAGCCTTGAGGACTTAAAAGGTTGACATTTGAGTTTTTCGGACGGACGTTATAACTCAACAAGACTTGTTTATGGAGATGCTGGTTTACTTGAATTTTCACTTTCTTCCGCCGCCATTGCGGTAGTCATGGTTCTCGGCACTTCATGCTTATGCATAGGGGTGTACTTCTTTCTTTCTTTCTTTGTATTATTATTTATTTAGTGTGTGTATCTGGCAATATGGACATTGATCTATTCAAGTATGGGGATGTATTCAAATTGTGTTGTAGTGTAATATATATATATATATATATATATAATTGAAAAACTTAAAACAAAAAAATAATAATTATATGCTTATAAAATACATCATATACATTGCATTGTATCATATATTGACATTGTAAGTTAGTTCCATTGCATTGAATCATATCATATCATAATCTCAAATTAGTAGTTGTCCAAGTTGGTGACCAATGACGATACTATGTGTAGCTTATTTTTGTCTAAGACTTGTTATGATCACATATCAAAGATATTATGTGCGTAGTTTACTTGTTAGAGCTTATTACTTAATACACACTTAATGTGCTCTTGAACTGAGACTTAGATATGCTTGTTTCTTGAGGGGTAACCGTTTGTTGATGATTAGAATTTTGACTATTCCCTTTTGAGCTTATTACGTAAACGCTTAAGTTTGAGGAAAGCAGTGGGGTGTGTATGTCTGTAAAAAAACAACAAAAAAAGGATAAATGTATGATAGTAGTAATAAATTACATGCAAAAAAAGAAGAAAAAAGTGGTATAATTGACTAGGTTGAGCTCATTAATACTCGAGTAATTAAATCTGAGGGGATTTCGTGCCTAATAACCTAAAGCGTTTTATGGCTTGGGATTGCTAACCTAACGCTCTCTATATGGATATTAGTGCATAAATATTTAGGGATCTCAACCATTGCACAGTTGATAAACCATTTAATATATATATCTCTGTGTGTGTGTGTGTATAATATGGTTGGCAAAGTCTGATGGAGGTCGTAACTTACTTACACTGAGGAGCCACCCAACCTTAGACTGAGCTTGTGAAGTCTTATGGCGGTCATAACTCACTGACAATGAGGAGCCACCCAACCTTACACCGAGCATCAAAAAAATCATATTCTTATTCAGTTGTAGCATTGTAGAAATGAAGAAAGACATGGAAATCCCTTGCTAAACTTGAATGATGGCTAGTGCTAAGTAACGAAGTATTTAAGATCTATTCTAATACTCAAGTTGGGGATATTAACTCGCATAATTTGTCGTGTTGAAACTTGTGTGGTATTGTTCTTGGTTCATTGGAGAGCATGTTGTTAAGCTAAGTACACACGCACACTCTGTACTTGTGTTAACTATATAGTGACATTGTGTGTGAGCTTGATATGCCCAAATTTGGTGCATGAACTGAGGGTTATTTATAAATTGATATAAACTATTATAGTTGAGATCTTTGCATTTTAGATCATTTAGTTGCATATTATATGGGTTAGATGGGTTTTGTGGGTATATTCACTATAAGCCCTCACGAGACCTTACTCGTCCACTAGAGCTACCTTGGGGTTTAGAGAGCTTGTTTCATATGCCAAATGTAACCGTGATCAGCTTACGAAAGTGGTACTAGTTAGTAGTATGTTATATTAGTTTTCACGAGGACGTGCAAAATACTAAGTATGGGGATATTTGATTGAGTATATATTTTAAAAGATTTTATTATCATATTTATAATATTAAAATATTAATTGGATATTATTAATTAGATTTTATTATTTTATGACAAAAAATAAAGAATTCCTAACTTTAGAAGAAATTGGGCTTATTTGGACTTAAATCATAAGGAAATTCGGATTTATTGGGCTGCACGCGCATACATCACTGTTTGGGCCGTAACTTGAGTTCTAGACATCAAAATGGGGAAATCTTACAGCCCATGTGAAGTTAGCAGGATTATCTACGGTTTAGAAGTGGTCCAACATCAAGAATCCAACTGGAGAAACCCAGAATCAGGCCTGGAAGATAGCCTACAAATTTTACATCAAAGTCCAATTTATTTTGGGGAAAAGCATTAAAAACTCTTTATTATATATTAGGTTTTATATATTGTATACAGAGAACCATAACATAAGATATTATAGAATAGAATAGAGGTATCCATTATTCTTGAGAGAAGGGAGAGAAGCAGCTTGAGAGGGAGATTGGAAGAAAGAGTGAAGCGATTCACCAGATTTCTAAAGGAACTTTAAAGTTGTATTCTTTATACATCAATTCTTAAACTCATGGTTTGTGTTTTTATTATATATTTTATTTATCTTATCATGAGTAACTAATTCCTTTATCCAAGAGTTGGGTAGCATTCATTGGCTTAATATGTTTGTTTGATTATATTGTGATTTTCTTGTTATTGTTAATTTGTCATTGAGCGCTTTATACAATTAGAGAAGTAGCTAACATCTAATTGAATCTTTAGGAGTTATAACAAATCGGGAGAGGAGTTGTAATTCCAGTACATGCTATGATAAACACAATTTAAGTATTATATCGAGAGATTGATATGAGAATTGTGAAACTTATAATCCTTTACTTTTAATATTCTATAATTGTACTTTGTATGACCATGGAAGTGGCGTTCAATGGATAATTGTAGGCACTATAATCTACCTTGGGAGAGGATTTTATAAACATAAGAAGGATTGTTTTTAACTAACAAGGAACATAAATTAGACATTCATGATAGCCATTAAAGAACAATGATTCTTGGGTTGTTTTCTCTCACTCTTGTTATATAATTTTTTTTGTTTATTAAATTAATTTAGTTAATAATCACACATCCACAAATTCTTCCCTACATTTCTGAAGTGTAAGAAATAAAAGACTTGAAATTGTTGTTGATATTAGTCCTTCCCTGCGAACGAACTTCTAAAAATATACATCAACAATGTGTCTTATCAAATAAAAATTTCAAAGTGTATTAAAAAACTATGTAGCACATGTGGTAGCAACATGAAGTTTGCAAGTAGGAGGTGTGGGGTTCAATTCCAACCGAATACAAAAATAATACTTACTTTTAACAATAATTTTGTAAGAATGGCATTTTTATAATTTTTCAATATAGAAAGGCAAAATCGTAATTTCACAACCATTAAAATGGCTCTTTTTACCCTTTCCATTTAATATATAGTAATAGATAGATAGAAGCCAATATTTTATTCACTCAAAAGTTAAAGTTATAAAAAAAGAATTTAATAAAATGAGAGAATGTGCGTAAATAAATAAGAACTTCGAAGTGAACTAAAAAATTATGTAGCACATCTGGTAGGGACAAGTAGTTTGTAAGTAGGAGGTTTGGGACAAAAATAGTACTTAATTTTAACAATAATTTGTTAAGAATGCCATATTTATAATTTTTCAATATAAAAGGGCAAAATCGTAATTAGACGGCTATTAAAATTGCTCTTTTTACCCTTGTGTTGCCATTTAATATATAGTAATAGATAGATAGATAGATTGATGTGGGAGAATGTTCTCTCGCCCTATATTAACCTTGTATTTATAACAAGTTGATAGTCACATTCTAGTTAATCTTATATTCCTATCTCTTCTAGAAAAAGTTGAGTTATGTATGCTTAACATGGGTTTGAGCGATTAATGATGCTAAAATTATGATATTTCTTTGAAGGTTGAATGTTTAAATTCATTTTACTCGTCTCGTAATTTTAAATGGCATGGGTAAAAAAGTAGCTTCATATTTTGCCTACAGTATCTCATATTACAAATCATTAGTATATATTATTGAAATTTTTTAGTTGTCTATGCCATTTAACACTGATATTATGTAGTATGCTCTCTTTCTTTAATCTTTATGGATTATCGGTGCGATATCGTTGAGCAGACTAAAGATGGTACAATTTTTATGGACATGCAAATACAGATATGTATTTTGGGAACTATTTTTAAGTAATATATTTTTTATGTTTATTATTACCTTTTTCAGTTTGTTTATTATCTTACTTTTAAAGAACTGAAGTAGTTTTATAAATCTGATTATATATTTATGCATTTTGTCGGATATCCAATATAGTGCACAACGATTCGATTTAAGAAGTAGAACAAGAATTGTTGTCAAGGAGCACATGAATAAAAGAAGATAACAATATGGGTAATATGATATCCAATATAGTGCATGACAACTCGGTTTAAGAAGTAGAACAAGAATTGTTGTTAAGGAGCACATGAATAAAAGAAGAGAGAGCTAGATGGATATTTTTCGGGTATTTATCGGATATTTTATTTCGTAATTAAAGCCTTTATATCAAAAGTTATATGACCCGAACTATGTTTTAATAGATGATATTTCAAATAAAATAATTGTCCTTATTTTTCTTAGAACGACTTGTACCATCGCATTATTCTGAACATCTAGGTCTTTTATAAATTTTCTTGTTTCGCGAAAAATGATTTTTCCCGGCCACATTGGGTGTTAAAAACCCCACAAAAATCACATTTTATTTTTATACAATTATAGGACTTTCTTTTATACCATTTCTTTGTATTTTTGAATTATTCATAATTTTTGGGAATTTTTGGCATATATATTGTATATATTAAATATTTAAAAATTAATACGTAAAAACTATAAAATTAGGGGCCAATTAATTTTAACAGATGTATAATTAGCGCCTTAATTTTAATTACGAGTATTATTTTACATACTATAAATAGCCTAATTTTTATTTAATTATTTATAATTAAAAATCAGAAAAATCAGTAAATTCTCTGAATTTCGGGTCGGGATTTTCGGGTCGGGTTGAACAATCAAGCCGTGATTTTGAGTTGATTTCTGCATCAAATTGATCAATGTGAGTATCAAAATTCATCTTCTTGATTTGTTCTTTCGATTTCTAGTATCAATTCCAAGTTTTGATTCGTTATGTTAGATATATTTGATAATGTCATGGCTAATATGTTTTATGTTTAGCTTTCAGATCTTACTTGAACAGGATAAATCAGTACTTAACTGTTGATCAGTACTAATACTGGAAGTCAGGACTTAAGGATATCAGTACATATGTTATCAGGAGATAATCGTCAGAAGATAGATATCAGAACTTAAGTGCTGAAGGACAATCAGATAAGGACAGTAGCTGATTAAAGGAAAGAAGATCAAGATAAACATAAGAAGAGATATGCATGAAGAAGGAATTCTGTAAAGAATGGAATACTTGGAAGAAAAGATATCTGATTGATATATTTTAGGAAGCAAAATTATATTCCATATCAGTTAGCGATTATCTTGTAATTGTGTAGTATATAAACACAGATATAGGGTTTACACTATAAGTGTTATCATTATTAGAGAAGATTATTCATTGTAACCCTAGCAGCTCTCGTGATATTTGTTCATCACTGAGAGGTAACAGTTCCATACTGTAACAGAGTTTATTGTTTCAATAAAGTTTGTTTTCTGTTACTTAAGTTCTTAAAGTTCGATTTGAGTGTACTATACACTGTATTCACCCCCTCTACAGTGTGTGTGTGACCTAACAATTGGTATCAGAGTCTATCTGTTAACATACATACAGTTAAAGATCCAAACACAATCATGTCGAACACAGAAACTCCAACTAAGCCTACCAAAACTGAGGAACCACCAAAGACATAAATTCAGAGTCGGTATGAGACCATCAGAGTTCCCATACTGAGACCATCTGAATATCCCATATGGATGGTAAGGATGACCATGTTCCTGGAAGCAACAGATCCAGAATACCTTGATAGAATCAAGGAAGGCCCTCACAAACCAACCAAACTCGCAGTTGCAGTTGCAGGTGAAGCAGCAAAGACCGTACCAAAGGAGAATAGTGATTATACTGCTAAAGACATAGCATCAATTGCTAAGGATGCTAAGGTACGACACTTACTGCATAGTGCCATTGATAATGTAATGTCAAACAGGGTAATCAACTGCAAGACTGCTAAGGAGATATGGGATGCTCTGGAAACAAGGTGTCAGGGAACTGACACAATTAAGAAGAACAGGAAGACAATACTCACTCAAGAGTATGAACACTTTGACTCAAAGACTAATGAGTCATTGAATGATTTATATGATAGATTTGTCAAACTTTTGAATGATTTGTCATTGGTTGATAAAGAGTATGATCTTAAAGATTCAAACCTTAAGTTCCTGTTAGCTCTTCCTGAATGCTGGGATTTGAAGGCAACGACAATAAGAGACAACTACAATCTTGATGAAACAACTCTTGACGAAATCTATGGAATGCTCAAGACTCATGAGCTGGAGATGGAACAAAGAAGCAAGAGGAAAGGAGGAAAGTCAAGGACAGTTGCTCTTAAGGCTGAAGAAGAATTCCCCAAAGCAGCTTCCTCAAAGAAAGACAAGGAAAAAGCTCTTTTCATAAAGTCTGATACCGAGTCATCAAGTTTTGAGAGTGATGATGACTCAGATTCTGAAAGCTTGCCTGAGACTGATGCTGATGAGGAGATGATGAAGCTGTGTGCTCTTATGGTGAAAGGAATCACAAAGATTGCATACAGGAAGTTTAGGAAGGGAAAGAAGTTTTCCAGGAAAGGCATAAGTTCTGATAAGAAGAATTTCAGAAGATCTGAAGGCAGAGGAGGAAAGTCTGACAGAGGAGATTACACCAATGTTAAATGCTATAACTGTGGTGAGAAAGGCCACATATCTCCTGACTGCAAGAAGGTAAAGGGTGACAAAGGCAAGGCTCTTGTCACAAAGCAGAAAAGCTGGACAGACACCTCAGACTCTGAAAGTGAGGAAAACTATGCATTGATGGCAAATGCTGATAAAGAAAGTGCTGAGAGCAGTTCTGAAGCTGCTGAAACAAAGGTACCTCGGACTACTTATGCTTTTCATACTGATGATATTAATGAGTTGAGAAGATATCTTAAAACCATGTTTGTTAGCTATAGAGATCAAACTTTAACATGTGAAAGATCAACTTCTGAAAATCTTGCATTTAAGAAAAGAAATGATTTCTTAGAAAAAGAGTTAGTCATGTTCCATCAAACTCAGAAGGATAGAGATGATGCTTTTTATGTTAGGAATGAAGTGCTAAAATTAAATGAATCTCTAAAAACTGAGTTAGAAAAGGAAAGAGAGATTATCAGGACTTGGACTAACTCTGGCAAAACAACTCAAAATTTGCTAAGTAGTGGAAACTGGAAAGAGGGCTTAGGTTATGGAGAAGATAAGAAAGATAAAGGAACTGAAGAAATTAAGTCTGTTGATAAACAAAAGCCAAAGTTAAAACCTGTTAAGTTTGTAACTGTAAAGTCTGAAAATGAAAAATCAGAAGTTACAAAGAAATTAACTTCTGATAAACTAAAACAGGAAAAGACAGCTGAAGTGAACATAGGCTTAATGACAAAGAAACAGCTTAAGCATAAGCTGAAAGATGTCAAGAATGCAAACAAGGTAAAATCACCTAGGAAAAATAGGAATGGAAAGGAAGGTGTGAATAAAAGCAATGATTATAAACCTGTTCCTGATGCTCCTAGGAAAACATGTCATAACTGTGGAAGTTCTAACCATCTGGCTTCTTTTTGCAGGAAGAATAAGAATATTAACTCCTTACCTTCAAAATCAGGAGTTAAGAGTCAGTCTGTTAGATACAAACCACAAAATCCTTGTTTTCATTGTGGTAGTTTATGGCATTCCATTTATACTTGTAAGGAATATCATAGTTTGTACTATGATTATTATCAAATAAAACCTTCTTTGAAGAAAGTTTCCATTATTCCTTCTAATGTAAATTCTGATTCAAAGTCTGATAGTGTAAGTTCTGATAAGAAAAATGTTAACATAAACTCTGATGCTAAATCCGCTGCAAATGTTAACAAACTTAATAAGGCCAAAGGATCCAAGCAAGTCTGGGTCCTGAAAATTAATAATTAGTGGTCTTTGTGATTGCAGGGCAACAGGAAAAATATTCTAGTTCTGGACAGTGGATGTTCAGGACATATGACTGGAAATAAGGCCCTGCTATCAGACTTTGTGGAGAAAGCTGGCCCAAGTGTTTCTTATGGAGATGGCAACATTGGAAAAACATTGGGATATGGCAATATCAATCTTGGAAATGTCATAATTAAACAAGTAGCTCTAGTCTCAGGACTTAAACACAACCTACTGAGTATAAGTCAAATATGTGACAGAGGTTATCATGTTGATTTCTTTGAAGAACACTGTGAAATTGTGAGTAAATCTAAAGGCAAAGTTGTTCTGAAAGGATACAGGCGTGGTAACATTTATGAAGCTAAGATTTCAACAAGTACTGATGGTTCTGCAATCTGTCTAATGAGTAGAGCATCAATTGAAGAAAGCTGGAATTGGCATAAGAAACTCTCTCATTTAAATTTCAACAATATAAATGAATTGGTCAAGAAAGATCTTGTGAGAGGATTGCCAAACACAGTATTTGCTCCTGATGGTCTTTGTGATTCATGTCAGAAAGCCAAACAAAGAAAATCTTCATTCAAGAGCAAGACTGAATCATCAATTCTTGAGCCTTATCATCTAATACATGTTGATCTATTTGGTCCAGTAAATGTCATGTCTATTGCAAAGAAGAAGTATGCGTTGGTCATAGTGGATGAGTTCACCAGATACAATGGGTGTATTACTTGCATACAAAAAGTGAAACTGCATCAACCTTGATTAATCATATCAAACATCTGGATAAAATGGTCAAAGACTCTGTGAAAGTTTTAAGGAGTGATAATGGCACTGAGTTCAAGAATTTGATAATGGAAGAGTTCTGCAAAAGCCATGGAATAAAGCAGGAATTTTCTGCTCCTGGAACTCCACAGCAAAATGGAGTTGTTAAAAGGAAGAATAGAACTCTCATTGAAGCTGCACGTACAATGCTTGAAGAAGCAAAGCTTCCAACCTATTTCTGGGCTGAAGCTGTGCAGACTGCTTGTTTTACTCAAAATGCAACACTCATTAACAAGCATGGAAAAACACCATATGAGATGGTGAAGAAAAAGAAGCCAAATCTGAAATATTTTCATGTATTTGGATGCAAGTGTTTTGTTCTCAAGACTCATCCTAAACAGCTATCAAAGTTTGATCTAAAAGCTGATGAAGGAATCTTTGTTGGATATCCACTTTCCACAAAAGCCTTCAGAGTCTATAATTTGAGAACAAAAGTGGTCATGGAATCTATCAATGTCTCTTTTGATGACAAAAAGATATCTGGTCTTGAAGATTTCATTGACCATGATCAGCTGAGATTTGAAAATGAAGACTCAAATTCTGATACAGAAAATCCTGATAGTCTAAGTCCTGATACTGTAAACTCTGATGGATTAAACTCGGATGTTATTGAAACTGTGGAGACTACGTCAAAGGAAGATGTACCTATGCAGGGGGAACATACTCAAGATCCTACCACATCTCAAGAAACATCAGAACATACATCTGGCTCTTCAAGTTCTGATAAGCCAAGTTCTGATAGTGCTGAAAATCTAAATACTGAAGAATCCAACTCAGAGAGCATAGTTTCAGGGGGAGCATCAGAAAATGAAAATGAAAATAACATGGATCTTGGGGGAGCATCCAGTTCTAGAGAAAACCTTCCATCTGCAAGGAAGTGGACAAAATCACATACACCTGATTTGATAATTGGAAATCCTGATGCAGGTGTCAGAACTAGAACAGGTACTTCAAATGAATGTCTTTACAATTCTTTTCACTCTCAGACTGAGCCAAAGAAAGTGGAAGAAGCTTTTCAAGTTGCTGATTGGGTGCAAGCAATGCAGGAAGAGTTGAATGAATTTTAAAGAAACAAAGTCTGGACCCTAGTGCCAAGACTAAAGAATAGATCTGTTGTTGGTACAAAGTGGGTATTCAGAAACAAAACTGACAGTGATGGCATAATTACAAGGAATAAGGCAAGGCTGGTTGCAAAAGGATATTCTCAACAGGAGGGAATTGATTATGATGAAACATTTGCACCAGTTGCTAGGTTAGAAGCCATAAGGATATTCTTGGCTTATGCTGCTCACATAAAGTTTACTGTCTTTCAAATGGATGTGAAAAGTGCTTTTCTCAATGGAGAATTAGAGGAGGAGGTATATGTTGAACAACCTCCAGGTTTTGTAGATACCAAACATCCAGATTATGTCTACAGGCTTGACAAAGCACTTTATGGATTTAAGCAAGCTCCTAGAGCATGGTATGAGACTTTAGCTCAGTTTCTTCTGGAAAGTGGATTCAACCGAGGGACAATAGACAAAACACTGTTCTACCTCAACCATGGAAAGGACTTAATTCTGGTCCAGATTTATGTTGATGATATCATTTTTGGATCTATAAATGACAAACTTTGCAAAAAGTTTGCCAAACTAATGTAGTCAAGATATCAGATGAGTATGATGGGGGAACTTAGCTATTTTCCGGGCCTTCAAGTCAAGCAGAATGAGGAAGGCACTTTTATTTGTCAAACCAAGTACATCAGAAACTTGCTGAAGAAATTTGGAATGCAAGATTGTTCAAGTGCATCCACTCCAATGGCCACTGCGACAAAACTGGATAAGGATACCGGTAAATCAGTAGATATTACTGACTAAAGAGGTATGATTGGCTCTCTACTCTATCTAACTGCTAGTAGACTTGATATCATGTATGCTACCTGTCTTTGTGCAAGATTTCAAGCAGATCCAAGAGAACCTCAATTAACAGCTGTAAAAAGAATCTTTAAGTATCTTAAAGGAACAGCTGCTCTGGGATTATGGTATCCTAGAGAATCAGATTTTAAACTAATAGGTTAGTCAGATACAGATTTTGCAGGTTGCAAAATTGACAGGAAAAGCACAAGTGGAAGCTGCCAATTTCTTGGAGGCAGATTGGTTTCTTGGTACAGCAAGAAACAAAAGTCAATTTCCACATCAACTGCAGAAGCAGAGTATATTGCTGCAGGAAGCTGTTGTACACAGATTCTTTGGATGAAGAATCAGTTACTGGATTATGGGTTAACATATTTCAAAATCCCTATTTACTGTGATAATCAAAGTGTTATTGCTATGACAGGTAATCCAGTTCAACACTCAATGATAAAGCACATCAGCATCAGGTACCACTTCATCAGGGAACATGTGGATGAAGGTACAGTGGAATTGCATTTTGTTCCCACAGATCAACAACTAGCAGATATCTTCACAAAACCACTGTGTGAAGCTACTTTTACAAGATTGGTAAATGAACTTGGAATGGTTTCAGGTTCTTTCTCTAAATCTGCTTAGTCTTGTTCTGTGTTATCAGACTTTATGCTCAGTATTTACAGAATTAATCTCATTGTGTATTCTGTGCTTAATTGATAAATGTCTTTAAGTACTGACTGTTGTCTGATATATGTTTCTAAACTCTGATAAGTGATATGTCTGTTCAAGTACCTATTCAATCCTATGAGGATAACCGTGCTAGATACTGACCTAGTAATCTTCAATAAACAACTGATTCCATGTAAGAAGTAATTATTTCAGTGGAAACCCTATGACACTAGCAAATTCTGATAATTGAGCTTAGTTAAGTTTACTTTGTATATTTTATTACTAAGTCACAAATTAGAATAATGCTACTCATCTGTTAAGTTCTGATACTAGTAAAACTGCTGAATGTACTAAGTGCTGATAAACCTCACTTATCAAAAGAAAAAGCAAAAAGATCAAAGAATAAAATCAGGTACTCCTTTGAGATCTAGAGTAAAAATGTGGAAGGGACGACCCAAGTGGATTGCTGGTATTAAGTAGATATGCATTAGAAAAGCAAAATATTTTCTTGGTGACTTTTCACACTCTATGATTACTGGAGAAATACTCTGATAATAGCATAAATTTTGATACACAGTCGTGACTCACTTACACTGAGAAGCCACTGTAAAATAGAATTTCAAAAGATGCATAAAATTAGCACAAAACAGTTGAGGTGGACTCAAGCATGAACTCATTCATCAGTAGGTTTCAGGACAATGACAGCTCTTTAGCAAAATTTTAGTTATGCCCTATTTCTAAGATGTACTGAAGTGAATCAGACTTTACTCTTTGTCTGTTATTTAGCTTAATGCACACACTAATCACTCCATCTGAATGATGAAAATTTCTGTGGTGGTCTATGTTATTTTAGATAAACAGTCATTGTGTCATTATTGCACAAATTCTGAGGACAAGTTCTAGTTACACGTTCTGATGATTAAGTTCTGAAGTCTATAACTCAAAACTTGTATGAGGATTTACTAAGATGGGCATTCCTTTTTCGAGTTAAGAAATTATGTTCTGATGACTGTTAAGTTCTGGTATAGGTCTAAGTTCTGATTTCTCAGTCTAATCCTTTACTTGGCTTATCTGTGAATAAAATTTGATAACTGTCTCAGTTCGAACTAGAATATGTTGAAGTGGAAGATTAATAGTCACTATGATTAGGATTAATGGTACTCGTCCTTGAACAGTCAACTGTTTCTTGTTTCTTGTGCGTTTTAAACCATGATTCCTCTTTCCAATGAATGTTATTCTTTTTCAAAGTCTAGGGAGACGAGGTAGAATTAATTCTACCTGTCAGCATTCAATTTCTTTGCGTCTCCTGGCATTCTCTTGCCTATATAAGCAACCACTTCACATCAGCCTTTACATCACACTTTTATCACAAACTCACTCTCGTTTTTCACTTATCATCACAAATGGCTGAATTTGGCTGGTTCTACAATTATGGTGATGAGACTGTTCATGTCTTTTTGAATGGAATTCCAACTCCATACCCAATCACCAACATTCCTCACAATCTCTGGATTCAATTTCCAGATGTTATCAAACGTGATCTGGTGGCCGTTCGAAGAGAACTTCATCTTCATCGTCTCCGCCAGCAAGAGCGAATCATCCGACTCGCCATTCTGTTTGTCGAGAGTAGGAAGAAGAAGATGACTTAATCTCGTCTTCTTCCTGTTTTTCTTCATCATCAGCTTTGTCAGGCTTCTTAGCTAGGACTAAGGTTGTTGATGTTAGGATTAGAAGCTTAGGGAAAATCTTGTATAAGTATTGATGTAATTTCCATTTCATAAATGTATTGTCTTGATATATTAATGAAAGTTGTTTTTCCTTCAAGATTTTGTCTCTGAGTTATTTTATCTTGTGTTGATAAATCCTGATTGATATTCTGATTCATTTTCAGCACTTACTTATCTAATTTATCTTGGTCATTTTCATGTGATGTATTTTCAGAATATCAATAATGCAGTGAAAAATAATTCAATCAGTGCTAATGGTTTAAATTTTGAATTAAAACTGTTTCTCTTGATAAAAGGAACGGTTTTTCCTTGAAACTAGGCTGGGTAAGTAATGATTCCTGTTTTCTCGAGCCCAGTAACTGTCCGTTATTACTGCATGTCTGATAGGTGTCCAACGGTAACATTTTTGTTCAGAGTATAAGTACAACAGAGAGAAGATTTCTTTAATCTTTTATTTTCTTTATATTTTATCTCTCTCCTTACTTTTACTCTCCTTCTCTTTCTTTCTCACGTTGGTTTTTCATACAGACATTATCTCAAACACCTAACAGGCATACTTGAATCTCAATTTTTTTTTCACATGGCACCAAAGGATTTAATCATTGATGGAGCTAAGTTTGTCCCCAACAACTATGCTGCAGTTCTTGATCACACTGAAGCTCCATCTGAATTGCACTTTGTGCAAGATTTTCTTGCACATAGTGAGGTTGGGTATGCATTAACACAGCCTGAATTCTTTTCAAGCCAACAAGTTCTGAGGTTTTGGAGGACTGGACTTTTTGATGATGGTGGTAAATGTGGAACTCCCAGTATTATCTTCCAAGTGGGTGATTCATCCTTTGTAGTCACTCCTGGTACAGTACGCAGGGCTTTACATCTTCCAGAAGATTGTACTTTCTCAATTCCAGAGGACTCAGCCCTTCGGGAGTTAATGGCTGAATTGGGATATGAAAAGAGTCTGACGAAACTTGGATAGTTGAAACGGGCTAATATCAGAAGAGAATGGAGTTTCTTCTTTGATTGCATCACCAAAGCTTTTGGGAACAAATGTTCAAATTTTGATGCTATCCCAATTCTGAGTCAGCACATAGGGTATGCTATTATTCATCAAACTCATTTTGATTTTGCAACTGGAATAATTGTTTTTATTGGGGATAGGATGACAGAGGATCGAGATGTTGTTTATTTTGCTAGATTCTGTCAACTTATTTACACTTACTGTACTGATGAACCTCATTTAGTCAGCACTCAAACCCCACCTTTTAAGGTTGCAAAACGATACTTTAATGACCTGGTAAATGCTGATAGCAAAAAAAAAGTGGTTAGACCATTATAGATTCCTAAGTCTGTAACACAGATCTTGGTAAATGCTGATCCTGATACTTATAGATCTGTTTACTCTGATGTCCAAACACCCAAAATCCATCAACCTCAGTACCTACCTCTCATTCTACTCAACCTACCCTCAGAACATATCTCAAATCCTATCTCTCAACTTCACAGACTGCTCGACCTTCATCTTCAGCACCTACTGTGAAATCCTCATCTTCCAAGCCAAAGAGGACAAAGAATGTTTCTCAAACATCTCAAAAGAGAAGGAGGATTGCATTGAGCGATGAATCTGATTCTGAGGAACCGGTTCCTGCTAGAGAACCTGCTGTTACTGAAGCTGAGAAAGAGGTTTCTCAGAAGGATTCTGAAATTGGGGGTTCTAGGCTTCTCAAGAGGCTTAGACGAATGATAGTTCCTGAAACTCCCAAGGAATCCAAATCAACAAGGAAGTACAAGAAACAGAGGGCACAAAGGCCAGTTTCAGATGATGAAGAGGAAGCAGCTAAGGAAGGGGATCAGGAATCTCTGATCTCATAAGACAAGGAATTTGCTCCAGTCACTTCTTCTCCATCAACTCCATCTAAGGAAGCTGTATCTGACAAGGCTAACTCACCATCTGTGTCTCTTGTTGATCCAGGCACAAGTGCTGATATTGATGTTCAACACTTGGTTGTGTCTGAAGTATTTCTCTTAGAAGCTCCAACAGCAAATAATCCTTCCACAACACCTGTTACTGATGCTGTTCAAACTCCAGAGTTATGAACAACACCTTCTCTGCATCAAGATGCTGATGATCAGACTTTAGGTGAGCATCAGGATATGGCTGTTGATCAGAACGTAGTATCAGATCAGCAATTAGAGGATGCTGAAGCCTCCATTGCTACTCACACTGTTATCTTATCAGAAGATACTGATTCTTTAAGTTCTGATGCTGCAAATGCTGGAGATACTGGTGATGCTGCTCCAACTGTAGATGCTGATGAAGCAGGTCCTTCAGGACATACTCCTCAACAGACTCTTCCTAAGTCTGAACTGGTAAAGAAGTTTGTTACCGGGGCTGCACCAGTACCTTGGAGTGAAACTCCTGCAGGTCAGGAGTGGACTAAGGAATGGAACTCAGTTTCATGTGTTCCAACTGCAATACATCTTGCTGAGCACTTGACTAAAGCTGATGAAATGTTAAATTCTGATGATTTAAAAACCCAGCTTAGAGTCACTGCATTAAGTATTAAACATCTACAAGGTCTTCATTCAACTACTCATGCAGAGCTACACAAGATTCAGGAGAACTTTATCAAACAAGAACAAGTTTGGAAAATTGATAAGAAAAAGTTCTTTCAACCTACCATTGACAGGATTGCTTATATTGAGAAAACTCAAGAGAAACAACAAGCTCAGATTGATGACATTCTGACAAATCAAGCTTCTCAGCAATCGCAACTTACTGAAATCCAATCCTCAGTGGAATTACTTATCTCTCTTTTACTACCTGCTGATGCCAAAAAGGGGGAGAAGGTAATTAAGTCCAAATGCAACACTAACAAGACACTGCAAGGAAAGGATGATGGAAATGATGATCAAGGATACTCTGGAATGGGTAGCGGTCATAGTCAAGGTAGAAGGTTTACATCAAGACAAGCTAGTCACAGGACAAGTTCTGATACTGGGAAAAGAATAAGTTCTGCTGCTGGTAAAAGGATAAGTTCTGATGAACTTCTAGATCTTGATGAGGAAATGCCAAGACAGTTATTTCTTCAAGAAAATCCAGGAATGGACTTGGAAAGTTTAAAGGAAGAAGAAGCCAGACTTAAATCAGAGAAAGTCACATCTAAATCTGAAGCTTCTGGTAAAAAGTCACTTCCAAAACTCAAAGGCATTGTGATTAAAGAAAGGACACATACTGAAGCAACGTTGGTTAGATCACAACCACAGATAGATCCAAGATCCAAGGGTAAAGAAAAGGTTGGTGAACCTATCAAGGTTTATGTACCTCCTGAGGAAGAAGAAATTACTGATGAAAAAGATGATCTTGCTCTGACTTCAAGAAAAGTTCTTAAAACAACCTCTGACATGGCTCAAGTTGTTCAGAGTCAAGAAATTGTAAGTTCTGATATTCAGAAGAAGCAAGTAACCTCTGACAGAGCTCAAGTTAACTTGATATCAGAAAATAGATCAAAGACACTCCTACCAGGATTCACTAAAGCAAAACAGACTCAATCTTTAAAGACTACTGCAAGTGGTTTTGAAGCAAGAGTAGTTACTGGAAAGGAAGCTAGAGATAAAACTGGATTGGGAAGTGCTGATGAAAGAAGAGTACACAACACTACCAATGATCCAACTTCCTTGAGTGAACCAGGTATTGGAGCAAATCCTGAGAGATTGAATCAACTGGAATCTGTACAGATGGTTTACCATACCTACTTGAAAGAATACATCATGTTGTATTTCATGACAGATGGTAGGGTTTATCATATAAGACAAAATGCCATTCCATTGAAGTAATTTGAAGAATTGGAGCATGTACTTTTCTTACTTCAAGTGGATGACAGAATAACAGAGACTGCTACAAACTACTTAAAAGAACAGATTCAGAGACAGAAAGGCTTTATTCTGTTAAGTCTGACAGCATATATGTTCCAAAGTACAGAGATCACAATGGTGATATTGTTGATATGAAGCCTAATACTGCACAGATCATAACATATCTTGGTATTAAGGGACTTGAATTCAATCTAGAGTCTGACAAAGCTTATGTCATAAGACTAGATCAGGATTTGAGAAAAGCAAAGATCAATGATCTCAGAGCTGCAATCTTTCAAACTAGTGAAGATACTGCAGAGCTTAAAGATGTCAAAAGGAGAATGATTGATGAACTCAGATATGCTGAGAAATGTTTGTTGAAGAACTATCTCAGAACAACTCCTGACATCAGAGAGATCAGAAAATGATGAAGCCAAGTCGAAGATCTACAACTGCTTAAATTCTGATATTTATACAGGCTGAAGTTGTTATCAGAAGTTGAAATTGGTAAAAGCTTTAAGGACTGTAAGTTGTAGTTATCTAGTCTAATTCTCATTCATTTGTACTTAATGTTTTTGACATCATCAAATATCTGTTAAACTTGTATATTATGTTAATTTACAAGTTGGGGGAGATTGTTAGATATATTTGATAATGTCATGGCTAATATGTTTTATGTTTAGCTTTCAGATCTTACTTGAACAGGATAAATCAGTACTTAACTGTTGATCAGTACTTATACTGGAAGTCAGGACTTAAGGATATCAGTACATATGTTATCAGGAGATAATCGTCAGAAGATAGATATCAGAACTTAAGTGCTGAAGGATAATCAGATAAGGACAGTAGCTGATTAAAGGAAAGAAGATCAAGATAAACATAAGAAGAGATATGCATGAAGAAGGAATTCTGTAAAGAATGGAATACTTGGAAGAAAAGATATCTGATTGATATATTTTAGGAAGCAAAATTATATTCCATATCAATTAGCGATTATCTTGTAACTGTGTAGTATATAAACACAGATATAGGGTTTACACTATAAGTGTTATCATTATTAGAGAAGATTATTTATTGTAACCCTAGCAGCTCTCGTGATATTTGTTCATCACTGAGAGGTAACAGTTCCATACTGTAACAGAGTTTATTGTTTCAATAAAGTTTGTTTTCTGTTACTTAAGTTCTTAAAGTTCGATTTGAGTGTACTATACACTGTATTCACCCCCTCTACAGTGTGTGTGTGTGTGACCTAGCACGTTATTTTTCAATTATAATTTATAGGGTTTATACCCGAATTAGGACTTTTTGATTCTAGGGTTATTAGGATGATTCGATGTTATAAATAGATTTATATGATGATTTCTGATCGATTCATGGTATTTAATTGAACATATGATTCCTGGATAATAAAGTTCGATTATTAGGGTTTATGTCAATTTTTGATTTATATGTTTTCGAGTTTGATGAATATTTTGTTCCTGAGATGTTATTGGTTTGATTGTAGAGTTCAAAAGTTTTGATTTGAACTATAGAACGTGAAGTTTCATGTACAGAATCTTTAGATTGATGTTTGGCCAGAGATTTTGCCGGAGATGGTGATACAGGGATGATTCTGGTCAGTTTTGGCCGCAGTGGGATGGATAGAGTGATTTGGAATCGAAACCCCATGAAAAACAGACCAAGCGATTGTGTTTAACAACATCACGAACAAAAATTCTTATTTTAATTCTTAATTAATTCGAATTAAAATAAATAAATAAGAAGAAAACCTTGATTTCTGCACTTGAATAGATGGTGGAGATGGATAGAGTTTTTTCGAGAGCTTCGATTCAGTATATAGCACGCTGGATTCCGATTCCGAGTTCGGTAACGCCTTCGTTTTCAGGTTTGATAATCAAGAACGCGACATGATTCGACATTTTCTCTGTATTTTATGGGATTTACTGACTGATTATGATTATACGAATAAAATAAAATAATAAAAGGGCTATATATATTTATGGAATATTGGTTCGTGTTGGATCATTTTGGATCGATAAATTAGTTACTTAGCCGCTAAGTAACTGCAAAAATGATCCGATTTGATACCCGTATTGGATAATTATCCAAACCGGGCTTCTTATAAAACACTTTATACGAAAATAATGTAAAAATATCCCGTCTTTCGAGAATACGGGTTTTGTTGATTCACTGAAATGATTATCGTATCGTAAATCTTGCGCCGGGCCGCGCATGTTCAAACCGTAATTCGGATCGAAAAAGTCAAAACACGGAAAATGTTCGGAATTACCTGATTAGGTTAGGAAGGAGTTTTCGGAAGAGTTGCGGGTTGTAAAAACGTAAAAATGGTTGAAGTTGGACGATTCTCGGCTTTATAAAATAATTTTGTAATTTTTTAGAAAATAATTAATAAATTCATAAATCAATATAAAATCATATAATAGTCCAAAAATTACCAAAAATACCATAATTATCTATATTTTATTCTGGTCATAATAAGATTAACATACTTATACTTTACCACATATAAGAATCCACATAACAACACCAATCATCAAATAATTCACCAAAAATCACATAATAATCATATAATAATCATTTATCGATAAAAATAATTACACGCAATATTCCGGATATTACATTAAGTCATGTGAGAAATTGGCCAGAGATGTAGGAGTTAAAGGTCAGGAAGCAAGCCTAGGTGTTATGGAGAAGGGGTCCCAAGGGGATAGTGTTGTGAAGGAAAAAAAAGGCATCGGGAGCACAGCTCCTCACGTTCTCATCATCAAAAAAAGCATAAGGATTTAGGTAAGGTTACAGTTATCGAGGATAGTTTGTGTTTGTGGTAGCTTGTTTCGGAGCTTGATAAGGTTAAGGAAAGTGAGTTAGTTTTTGATGTTGCTGAGTTGGAGAGGGTTCGTGGTGAGATCGAGGAAATGAAGAAGGCAAAAGGATGTTTGGAGACTCAGTTGTCTGAGATGGCCCGTGCTCAGGAGACTTCTTCTTCGAAGATTTCCAGTTTGATGACCGAGAACACGAATCTCTCGAACGAATGTAATTCGATGTCTCGTACTATGAAGGAACAGGTGCTTAGTTTGGCTGAAGTTGAAGGGAAACTTGCCAAACTTAAAGTGGAGCACGAGGAGGAATTACAAGTTGTGCTCGAGGCTAGAGATGGAGTGAAAAGGGAGCTCGTGGAGGTTAAAGCTTCATTAGCATAATTGGAAGATGAGTCTTTGCAGTTTGAGGAGGGATATTGCGAGTGTTGGAAGCGTATTGAATCTCAAGGCGTTGACGTGGCTTCGGATCGATGAGAAGATTATTTAAGAGATGAACAGGGTCGTATCCGTCATGCTGTTGAGCAAATATTGATTTTTAGTATGTTTTAAATTTTCGTTGTTTGGGTATGCCCAAAAGACTTCGTATGTAATTTATATTTCGTTTAAGTACTCTATTTCTAGATTTCTATGTTCTTGGGAGATTTTAACTATCGTATTTTATTGAATATTCTGTTTCTCGGATGAATTTGAACGATTTTTCATTTTGCTTGTGGCATTGTTTTTACGTTTCTTCTTTTCTGTCTTTGTTTTGTCCTTTTTAAGGACTATTTTGATTGTGTTGGTCTTGCGCATACTTGGCTTTTTTGCTCTCTTGTCAAGTTTATTTGAATATTTTATCAAGTATTATGTGTCTTTTGTTGAAATGTTGTATTCTTCGTAGCATCTTAGTCTTGTACTATTTTTTCCTTTTTGGTGTTCGCTCTTCTATTTTTTATTAATTTTTTAAACCATTCGGATGCCTTTGTTGTGTCCTCTTTTGGTCGTGGAGATTTTTGCGCAAATTTACTTGTAATGATGAAAAGAAATATTGGAAAGGTAGGCTTGTCATTGGAATTTTTTTTGAAGATGATGGTCTACGGGGACACACTTACACGAGTTCTCGGAGATATTTCAATTTTTTTGAGGTAAACAAACATAAGTTATCATAACTTAATACTGGCGTCGAGGCATTTACTTCCAGGAGTTTAATTTTTAAGGGTGAAACTTCTTGAGATGAGCGGCGTTCCAAGTGTTGAGTACTAGGGAGCTATCGAGATGTGCGAGGAGAAAAGTGTTTGGCCTTACGACCCATACGATCTTGTACGGGCCTTCCTAGGGTGGAGAGAGATAAAGGTATTTACGGATGAGCGGAAGCGCGAAATAACAATTATTCCGTAAAAACCATATACCGCATATATAGAAAAACATATAAAAGGGAAAAACTGAGGAATCAAAACCATATCTCGTGAATCGAAGCTTTATAAAATTGGAGTGCTAGCAGTTGCTCCTCAGTGTGTGAAGCACTCTACCGGTATCCACCAAGAACGATCCTCTTCGATGAACCTTTTTATAAAACTAAGCTTTTATAAAAATGGAGTTTTGGGAGAGAGAGAGAGAAGAAGAAGATGGAGGCTAGGGTTTTCACAAAACCAAAATTGTGTGTCTTTATCTAAATGAGCCATCCATCCCATTCTATTTATAGGACTCTCCTAGGGTTTTATAATATATTTTTATATATTTTAATCCCCACATTTTATCTTCATAAAATGCTTTAATAATAATTAAAACTATTTTAATCATTATTCCTTTTTCTTAAGAAAAATAATTCTCTCTCTCATTATTCATCAAAGGAAATATTCTTTTATGGTGTGACCCTGTAGGTTCAATATTATGCCGGTAGTAGAAATAAATAATAATAAACCTTTTATTAATTATTTATATGAATATTAAAATTCACTAAATATAATTAACTGATTAATTATATATATTCTACATCGTAAGTGATGCTTCTCAACATATCGCGAATATCCAGATAATATGAATTCACTGCTTAGAATACCAAGAACCTGTCAGTGAATAGTTACCGTACAATCAACTTCTTCTACCCTCCAATGTCCTGATTAAATACAAGGCATGGATCTTGTGTCAAGCCTATCTAATTTAATCATTTGCTTTCCCATTCACTATGCTCAGTTCTATGTAAATTAGAAACTCCTTTCTAATTTCATTCACTCTGGCCAGAGATTCCTGAACTAGCATAAGTGGATCAGCTTTGAACATTCTCTTCCTTTACTGGAAGGGGTAGATCCTTTATTGATCATACACTATCTTCGTGTACAAATTCCTATACCCAGTAGAGCCCTAATAATTATCCCTGGAGACTAAGAACTAAATCAAAGCATAGTTCAGTGTACACAAGATTACTATGATGACCTCAAGTCTAAGGATACTTGTACAACTATCACTATGTGAACAACTGCTGACACGTGAGTGAACTCCATCAGTTGTTCAGCTGTGCGAGTCATGTTCAGTGAACTTATTCTATAATAAGCACCTACATACTAGCTATAGTGTCACCACACAAATGCCTATGAGAACAGACGTCCTTCATAATGAAGCAAGCATAGTATGTACCGATCTTTGCGGATTATTAATTACCAGTTAGTAATCCTATGACCAGGAACTATTTAAGTTTAGAGTTATCATCTTTTAGGTCTCACTATTATGATCTCATCATAATCCATAAAAAGCTTTACTCTAAACTATGGTATATCTTATTTAAACACTTAAATAGATAGAGCCCGTAATAAAAACAAAACAAGTCTTTTATTAATATAAATGAAATCAAAGCAGATTACATAAAAGTTATTCCTAAATCCTCATACTTGATTGGACTTAGGACATATCTCTTTCAATCTCCCACTTGTACTAAAGCCAATCACTCTGGTATCTAATACCCATCCTGTCTTTATGACGATCAAAGTGACTTTCAGAAAGTGGCTTTGTGAGTGGGTCTGCTATGTTGTTATGTGTGTCAACTCTTTTTCAATACAATACAAGAAATGTTACCGCGCTCCCACTAACCCTTTTGTAGACACATGGTTCATCTACGTTTTTGACAAAACCAAACTCTTTGATTGTCTCATAAAACGGATGTTCCATCTACGAGAAGCTTGCTTTAAACCACATATGGTTTACACACACACTAGGTTTTCATTTCCCTTGGAAAGAAAACCATCTGACAATCTGCCAGATCTCATAGTCGTAGTAAGCAGCAATCGCAAGCAAAATCCGAACTGATTTTAACAGGGCTATAGGTAAAAGGTTTCATCAAAGTCAATCCATTGCCTTTGTTTGAATTCTTTTGCCACAAGCCTGGCTTTAAAGGTCTCCACCTGGCCATCTGCTCTAATCTATCTTTTGTATACCGTATACATAGATTCCATTTCGGATTTCGTGGCACTTTGCCATTTCTCTGAGTCAACACTACCCATAGCCTCATTATAGGTCACAGGTTGTCATCATCAATGATTGACAACTCATTGTCATTCTCAATGACAAGGCCATAATACCTCTCAGGTTGGCGAGACACTCTCCCTGTTCTATGAATGGGCTGTTCCACAAAAGGTTGTTCAGTCAGAACAGGTGTTTCCACTTGATCCGTAGTAGTTTGTACTTCTTGAACTTCATCAAGTTCAATTTTGCTCCCACTGTTTCCTTCAAGGATAAACTCCTTTTCCAAGAAGGTAGCATGCCTGGAGACAAACACCCGATGATCGGTGTAAAAGTAATACCCTAAAGTCTCTTTAGGATATCCCATAAAACTACATTTTACGGATCGAGATTCCAGCTTATCTGGGTCAACTTTCTTGACATAAGGTGGACATCCCCAAATCTTAAAGTATTTAAGACTCGGTTTCCTTTCTTTCCATATCTCATATGGAGTTTGAGGAACAGATTTGGAAGGCACCTTATTCAGTAAATATGCTGAGGTTTCCAATGCATAACCCCATAGGAATACTGGAAGATTCGCATAGCTCATCATGGACCGAACCATGTCTAACAAAGTTCGATTTCTCCTTTCAGATACCAATCTGGAGGAGTCCATTGGGAGACTATACCCTTTTCTTTGAGATAATCCAGAAACTCTCCATTCAAGTATTCACCACCTCGATCTGATCGAAGAGTTATAATACCATTTTTGGTTTGTTTCTCCACTTCATACTTATACTCTTTGAACTTTTCAAAGGCATCAGACTTGTGTTTCATCAAACACATATCCGAATCTAGATCTATCATCTATGAAAGTAATGAAGTATGAAAATCCACCCATGGCTTGCGTAGACATTGGTCCACATACATCTGTGTGTACCAATCCTAGCAAATTTGCAGCCCTCTCTCCATGTCTACTAAATGGAGACTGCAGTGCCACAATGAAGTGAGATTTTCATCATCCCTTTTCTTTTATTAGTTTGTTCAATCTGAAGTAAATTATGTCACATTTATACAGACCATTATTTAAAGTACCACGTCCATAAAGAATATTATCTCTAAGAATAAAACATTCATTATTCTCAATAATAAATGAAATTCCAGCCAAGTCTAACATGGGAATAATATTCCTCACAATCGAGGGAACAAAATAACAATTATTTTAAAAAAACAATAGTCTTGCCCGTAGGCATATGTAAATGAAATGATTCTACATCTTCAGCAGCAACTCTTGCTCCATTTCCCATCAGTAGAATCACCTCCTCTTCCTCAAGAGTCCTACTTCTCCTTAGTCCCTGCAATGAATTGCAGATGTAAGAACCATAGGCGGTATCTAATACCCAAGTAGAAATTTGACTTAATGACATATTCATTTCTATCATGAACATACCTGAATCAGAAGCGATAGTCTCACTTCCCTTCTTCTTCTTTAACTCTGCAAGGTATACCTTGCAGTTCCTCTTCCAGTGCCCCACCTTGTTACAGTGAAAGCAAACAACTTTGCTCTTGGGGTCTTCAGCTTTTGGTGGAACCGGCATTTTCTCATCTACTTTCTTCTTCTTGGAAGGGTTCCTCTTCCTTTTCTTAGGATTGGAACCTTCACCAATTAGAAGAACAGAACTCTTCTTAGGGGAAAAATTCGATTCCGCAGTCTTCAACATGTTGTGAAGTTCAGGCAGGCTGACATCCAACTTATTCATATGAAAGTTCACAACAAACTGCGAGAACGAACTCGAAAGCAATTGCAAGACCAAGTCTTGGCTCAGCTCCCCATCCATGGTAAAACCAAGTTATCCAAGACGTTCAATCAAATTGATCATCTTAAGTACATGGTCATTCACAGATGATCCCTCAGACATCCTACAACCGAACAGCTCCTTCGATATCTCATATCGAGCTGTCCTCCCTGCCACATCATATAACTCGTGTAGATGCATGAGGATAGTGTGAGCATCCATATGCTCATGTTGCTTTTATAGCTCAATGTTCACGGAAGCTAGCATGATGCATTGAGCAACATTTGCATCATCTACCCATTTACGATACACAATATGTTCATCATTATATGCATCAATAGCAGGTTCAGTAGGCTTAGGTGAGTCAATCACGTATTCCAGCTTCTCAATCCTGAGAACAATTCTCAAGTTTCGAAGCCAGTCAGCATAATTAGGACCAATCAATTTGTGAGCATCCAGTATGCTCCTGAGTGATAGTGCAGAAGACATAATGTATATTGTAAATCTGTAAATGATAAACATATAACAACACTTAGCAAATATTCGATTTCATTTTAAAACACTATATGAATCGGGTCTTTATTCATAAGTGGCTCCCACTAGTTTATCTAATTTATTCAACCCCCTATGTGAAAAATAAGCATTCATAATGCTAGTGGGAATAGGGATCCTACATTCCATCACATAACCTCGGCTGTGGCACGAACCGCCATGTAATGTTCAATAGGCAGACAACTCTTGTCAATTACATCGTATGTTATTCCCTAATCAAACTTTAGCCTCTTGAATACTTGAGTCACGGCTGTGGCACAACAAACTCAATATTCTAAGTCAAGTCTAACCCAACATTCCATACAATTGAATCAGTCTCCAACGGCCCACGGCTGTGGCACGTACTGACCTTTAGATTCTAATTCAATGTACACATCTCTATGTAATAGACAAGTATTTCTTATTTCGAAATCAAAGCCCTCGACTGTAGCACGAACCGACAATGATTTAAAAATAAGAACTACTTTCTATCATGTTGGAAGGCTATGACCGACACAAGCCCGTTGTGTCATTGGCCAATTACTACTTGATATTATTTAATTTTAGAGGGATTATATTACGTTACAATCATAATCATATTATAAAGAGATTCTTCCTTTTAAATTAAATATTTCAAATCAATAATCGATAATTAGATGATTCCCAGATCGGGTGGAGCATTGTCAAGAGGCGTCACTTAATAACCCTTTCTTACAGATATAAATCTGTTGTTGACAGAATCATCCTTTCTCTCAAAATTGAAAATTCATATTTAATTACGTGTTTCATAAACACAAGAATCTCATGATTGTATTCATAATATTATTGTCAAGGCAAGAAACGATTTCTATTCTAGATTTTCTAGAGCACACCTTATATTGATTTAAATTCACCTAAATCTATCATCGCATGGTAAATACAGGCATATATCTCATATATAAAAATAAATAAACAAGTAAGCATGCAAGTAATATCATGTCACACATTGATATAATGATGTATGGAGTTATTATAGCATTTAAAAGCAATTAAAACAATTAAATCATGCTTTAAAACACTTTCGGGAATCTAAACAATTCAAAACTTTTATATAAAAAATATTTGACCACTCCATTAGATCCGTCTCGGAAAAACGAATCCAGCGATATATTGCACGCCCAAAACGGAGTTACGAAACTCCCAAAAAATCAAATTTAATGTGGACATACGGGCTGTAACGCATGTACGTAATGCGTTACAACACTGTTGAGCCATTTACGCGTGTAACGCATTCCGTAAATGCGCAACAGTGTGTAACGCATTCACGGAATGCGCAACACACCCCCCCCGCCCCGCGTGCGCGGCACCGCCTGCAGCAGCCAACCGATAGCAGGTTTTTTTTCGTTTGTTCCTTCCTGTCGTGGCTGTTTGTCTGCCTGCTGTTACAATTAGGAGATGTAACCCCCTTTCCCTTTACTCCCTTATTAATAACTCTTTATTAATATTATCATTATTTTAATTTTATTATTAATAAATTAATTAACAGTTAATTAATAAATTAATAAAAATCAAAATAATATGATTTCTTAAATTAGGAAGTAACAGAAAAATACCAAATCAGCCATGGGTCTTTGTGCAAATTTTAATCATAATTATTCACATGCATAATTATTTTATAAATTTTAATTAAAATAATTTTTAAAAATTCATAACAAATAATCTACACATCACAAAATTATGAAAAAAATACCTAGACAATCTACAACACTTGTAGAACCCAGATCAGTAATCAAAATCTCATGCAAAAATTATTTCGAATTAATTCATAATTAAATCCAAATAAACTTGCAAAATTCATAAAAAAATCCATACATGCATTAAAAAATCTGAAATTTTTTATATGAATCTCTATATGCGGAACCTAGCTCTGATGCCAATGAAGGTATTTATTTATCTGAAATATGATTTGGAACAAACTGACTAAAAAGCGAGATTAGTACAAAAATTGTACTTTAGTTAATCCTATGATTCATATCGATTCAGATCATATTTATTTTTAATGTAATTTTTTATCATTACTTTATGAATATAAAGTGATTTAATATTTAATTGAATAATAATAAAACCATATACTGCACATATAGAAAAACATATAAAAGGGAAAAACTGAGGAATCGAAACCATACCTTGTGAATCGAAGCTTTATAAAATTGGAGTGCTAGCAGTTGCTCCTCAGTGTGTGAAGCACTCTACCGGTATCCACCAAGAGCGATCCTCTTCGATGAACCTTTTTATAAAACTAAGCTTTTATAAAAATGGAGTTTTGGGAGAGAGAGAGAAGAAGAAGATGGAGGCTAGGGTTTTCACAAAACCAAAATTGTGTGTCTTTATCTAAATGAGCCATCCATCTCATTCTATTTATAGGACTCTCCTAGGGTTTTATAATATATCTTTATATATTTTAACCCCCACATTTTATCTTCATAAAATGCTTTAATAATAATTAAAACTATTTTAATCATTATTCCTTTTTCTTAACTATTTAGAAAAATAATTCTCTCTCTCATTATTCATCAAAGGAAATATTCTTTTATGGTGTGGCCCTGTATGTTCAATATTATGCTGGTAGTAGAAATAAATAATAATAAACTTTTTATTAATTATTTATATGAATGTTAAAATTCACTAAATATAATTAACTGATTAATTATATTTATTCTACATCGTGAGTATTGCTTCTCAACATATCGCGACTATCCGGATAATATGAATTCACTGCTTAGAATACCAAGAACCTGTCAGTGAATAGTTACCGTACAATCAACTCCTTTTACCCTCCAATGTCCTGATTAAATACAAGGCATGGATCTTGTGTCAAGCCTATCTAATTTAATCATTTGCTTTCCCATTCACTATGCTCAGTTCTATGTAAATTAGAAACTCCTTTCTAATTTCATTCACTCTGGCCAGAGATTCCTGAACTAGGATAAGTGGATCAGCTTTGAACATTCTCTTCCTTCACTAGAAGGGGTAGATCCTTTACTGATCATACACTATCTTCGTGTACAAATTCCTATACCCAGTAGAGCCCTAATAATTGTCTTTGGAGACTAAGAACTAAACCAAAGCATAGTTCAGTGTACACAAGATGACTATGATGACCTCAAGTCTAAGGATGCTTGTACAACTATCACTATGTGAACAACTGCTGACACGTGAGTGAACTCCATCAGTTGTTCAGCTGTGCGAGTCATGTTCAGTGAACTTATTCTATAATAAGCACCTACATACTAGCTATAGTGTCACCACACAAATGCCTATGAGAAAAGACATCCTTCATAATGAAGCAAGCATCGTATGTACCGATCTTTGCGGATTATTAATTACCAATTAGTAATCCTATGACCAAGAACTATTTAATTTTAGAGTTATCATCTTTTAGGTCTCACTATTATGATCTCATCATAATCCATAAAAAGCTTTACTCTAAACTATGGTATATCTTATTTAAACACTTAAATAGATAGAGCACGTAATAAAAACAAAAGAAGTCTTTTATTAATATAAATGAAATCAAAGCAGATTACATAAAAGTTATTCATAAATCCTCATACTTGATTGGACTTAGGACATATCTCTTTCAAGAGATTGGATGCTTTTGTGGGCATCGAGATTGCAGCTTCTCGGAGAACAAGGTCTCTAATTTCTAGATGTTTTACTTTAACTTTAGAGTAGAAGTATTGGGCTCTTTTCACTTGATACTTGGCAACTCTGAGGTGTGCCACATCACGAAGTTCCTCCACGAGGTCAGTGTTGAATCGTAGTCCCTCTGCTGATTTCTTAGGGTCGAAGTTTTGGAGCCTCGGAGAATTCATGCTCACTTTTATAGGGAGGAAAGCTTCAGAGCCGTAAGACATTTTGAATGGTGTTTGACCTGTCGAGGCCCTTGGAGTTGTTCGATAACTCCACAAGACGTTTGGTAGTTCATCGACCCATACTCTGTCGGCTTCTGCTAGTCTTTTCTTGATTCCTTGGAGGATTACTTTATTTGTTATTTCCACTTATCCATTACATTGAGGGTAAGCCACCGATGTTTTGACGTGTTGGATCTTCGGTGACGATGATGTATGGGACTCCGAACCGAACCACAATGTTTTCCATGAAGAAGTTAATAACGCCAATCTCTCTTATTCTAGCCAGTGGTTTAGACTCGACCCACTTGGTATGGTAGTCGATAGCCACAATGATGAATTTTTTCTAACCCGTGCTCCGAGGCATGGGACCTACGAGGTCCATACCCAACATGAAGAAGGGACATGGTGACGTGATCGAGGAGAGACTGGATGATGGCTTTTGACCTACGGAACTGTATAGCTGGCATGGTTTGCATCTTTTGGTGAATTCTTCGTAGTCTTGACGCATGGAGGGCCAATAGAAGCCATATCGCATTATTTTGAGGGCTAAGTTTTTTCCAGCTAAATGCTCTCCACAGATACTAGTATGTACTTCCACCATTGCTAATTATGCTTCCTCTTTTCCCATAAATTTGAGTAGTGGTTCTGTCAATGACCTTCGATACAGATGATTGCTTTCTAAGCAGTAATTTCTTGATTTGTATGCTATTTTCTGTTTGTCATTCTCGCTCATTTCTAGCAGGTT
Organism: Apium graveolens; assembly: GCF_009905375.1. Lineage (NCBI taxonomy): Eukaryota > Viridiplantae > Streptophyta > Magnoliopsida > Apiales > Apiaceae > Apium > Apium graveolens. Next base: position 25,902,729 of record NC_133650.1, on the reverse strand, counting down.
TCCTTGGAAATACCGGATTAAAGGAGTTCACCAATCCTGGGGAGGTAGGACGCAATTGATACTTGTTGGAGTTATCACAATTGACGAGGTTGTGAGGACCTTGGTATAGATAGGGTTTGAAGGTGCATTGGTGTTTAGAGTTGTGTGCCTTGAAAGGGCATCTGCCAAATGATTTACAAATCCGTCAATGCAGCTTAGAGTCCATGAGGAGAAAGAGTGTAATAGGCCTTTCACAACTATTGCGTAAGCTATCATCCTTTCATTGATGACTTTGTACTCTCCTAATACTTGTTTAACGACGAGTTGAGAGGCTCTGTAGACATCGATGATACGAACCTCGAGGTGTTAGGCAAATTGAAGACCTGCTATGAGAGCTTCGTATTCTGCCTCATTGTTTGTAACATTAAAAGAGAATTTGATAGACTGTTGGATTTTGAAACCCTCGGGGCTCGTTAGAATGACACCAGCTCCTCCTGCATTTATTATTGATGATCCGTCTGTGAAAAGGGACCAAGATTTTTTGCTCAGATCTGCACATATCTCAACTTCTTCATGGTTCGTGAAGTTACATTCGACTACAAAACCGGATAGAGCCTACGACTTCGTCGATGTTCTCGGGGTGAACTCGATGTTGAACTGGCTGAGATCAATAGTCCATGCGGCGAGCCTTCCTGACATGTCTGGTCGATGCAATATCTTTCGAAGGGGTTGGTTATGTTGGGTTTCGAGCACATAAACACAACGGAAACAATAATTAAAAACTTAAAAAATCAGAATTTTCGAAACCAACCGTAGGATCCAAGCGAAAAACATATATTAAATTCATAGATCAGATTGTTTACCTTAAGAAGCTTTACCAATTGGTTGACTAATGGAGATCCAAAGCTTGTTTAATCACCACGCATACCGCTCTCGCGATCTACGCTCTATCGGTATCCACGCGAATGCTTGAAGTCAAGGATTGAATGTGTACTAGCACAAACTCGTTTCTTCTTACTCTCTCCATCTTCTCCCTTGGTGGCTAGGGTTTTAGTAAAAGTCTTGCACACCAAAATATCAGCCACACAAGAGATATTATATAGAGAGTAGAAAAATGAATTATAACTCTTAACTAGTTAGGAGTTATTATTAATTCAAAATTCCTATTTGTATTATAATTAAGTGTCACTTAATTATTTAACAAATAAATTTCATAATTAATATTAGTAAATTTGAATATCATTATTTATCTAATTAATTAAGTCATACTTAGTTAATATTATAAATAATTCAAATTACTTTAATTTAATTTAAATCCAATTTAAGTTAAATAATCCTTCAAGCATTCTTTGTGTGTGACCCTATAGGTTATTATTACATTGGCAACGAATTTTAAATCTAGTTTAAAATCCTAAACAATGAGCGGCATCTAGTAATACATCATTGCTACCCAAGTAATAATAATTGAATCGGTGATCGATTAAACCTTTTGTGAATAATGTACAATGTAATATAATCCCTTTAACCACATATTATAGATTAAACTAGAGGCATGTAATGTGTCATCCTCATCAATGTTTAATTCAGGTTTCCTTGATCAATGAGTAGACTATCATATCAAATCAACATTTGAGCGTGGCCACGCATTTCGTAGTCTAGCTCACACAAGAGGCCAATAATATCACTCCTAAAATAGGAGGGTTAAATCCCTTCTAGATCATTCATATTTCTCATACGATACATAATATATCCAATGTCCACTTTTATCATTACCCTGTCAAGGATAACTTTTAATGGAATCAATGTTTATTAATTCTCGTATAGAAATATAATGACTTCAGGTCTAAGGACCATTACATCTTTATCACTATGAGAATTACTTATGACACAACAGACATGTAGAATCTTACATCGGGTATGTCCAGCACCATGTACATGTACATCTGCCTGTGTCTTTGACTTTAGTATCACTATACCTATGATCAATGAGATGTGATCATTAGTCAACAAACACACTAGTCTTAATGCAGTATTATTGTCCCTTAATAATAATACTCGACTAGGGACCTTTAGGAATATTGATACTATTCTCGTAATCTCATTTCTAAGTCACGTACTTAGAGATATAGAATTGCATATCATATTCCAAAGACATTTATTAATCTAACATTTATATCGCAGGAAATTAAGAATTAATAAATTATAAAGGGAATAATTGATAGAACATAAATATTAATAATTCAAATATCTTTAACTAAAACATCATAGTGTTGTCTCTAGGGCACAAGCATTAACAATCTCCTACTTGCACTAGAGCCGATCATCCATGTATCTAATATTTATGGGACTAGTATGACCATCGTGCTTCTACTACGATAAAGCTTTAGTCAAGGGTTTGCAACATTATCATTACTATGCACTTTACATTTATATCTCCTTGATCATTAATCTCATTAATAAGGTAATATCGCCTAAGGACATGCCTAAACAGTTTGGCTTCAATTATAGAATCATCAATGTTCTTACTGTGAACCATTCCAGCTAACATAACTTATATTTAAACAAAACACAAACCAGACATAGACACATAATCATCCTTATCTATCCAGAAATTAGGTTAAGAAACTAGTATCAGTGTAACCCTTTACAACCAGTTCCCTATATTCTCCATATACCAAAAATAAATCTTTAGTCCTCTTTAAGTACTTAAGAATATTGTTGAAAATAATTCAATGACCCTCACCTGGATTAGACTGGTATCTGCTTATCATGTTCCAAGCATACGAAACATCAGGATAAATACATATCATTGTACACATTATAGATCCAATTGTTAAAGCATATGGAGCTTTCTTAAACGGCCCTTATCATCTAATGATTTAGGGGGCAGTTATCTTTTGAGATCACTATCCCGTGAGACATCGAAACATATCATTTCTTTATCTCCTACATCCTAAAATGATGCAATATTTTATCAATGTATGTACTCCGACTAGGTCGATTAATCTTTTCAATCTATCTCTATAGATCTTGATCCCTAATATATAGGTAGCATCGCCTAAGTCTTTCACCAAGAAACTATTTCTCAACCAAGTCTTAACAGCCTGTAGAGAAGGTATGTCATTCCTTATTTGTTATATGTCATCTACATATAATATTAGGAATGTCATATGGCTCCCACTAACCTTCTTGCAAACACATAGTTCATCTTCGTTTTGAATAAAGCCAAACACTTTGACCATTTTATCAAAATGAATATTCATTCTCCTTGAGGCTTGCTTCAATCTATAAATAGATAGAAGCAATTACAAACTATCTTAGCAAACTTTGGATCGACAAAACCCTCCGGTTGTATCATATATACATCCTCTTCAAGGCTCCCATATAAGAAAGCAGTTTTGACATCCATTTGCAAAATCTCATAGTCAAAGTAAGCAACTATTGCTAACAAAATCCTGATGGACTTGACCATAGTAACTAGTGAAAAAGTCTCATCATAGTCTATACCATGAATTTGTTTGAAACCTTTTGCCACTAGTCGCACCTTATAGGTCTGTACTTTACCATCCATGTCAGTTTTCTTCTTGAAAACCCATTTGCACCCTATAGGTTTTACCCCTTCGAGTGGATCAACTAACGTCAATACTTTATTTTGATACATGGATTCCATCGCGGATTTCTTGGCCTCCAGCCATCTCTCGGAGTCTAGACTGTTCATAGCATCTTGGTAGGTGTGAGGCTTATCCTTATCCGTAAGCATCATATCACTATCTTGAGTCAAAAGAAATCCATAATTTCTCCCAGACTCATGGTGAATGTTAATAGATCTACGAATAACATGTGTTTCCTAAACATGATTACTTTCAACATTTTGATGTACATCCTGATCTTATTCCAACCCTGGTCCAATGTTATCATGTGGTTCTCGATCTTCATCGAGATGTTTTATCCTCCCACTGATTTTCTTAGAAAGTAGTTCTCCCTCAAAAATATACAGCGGTCCGAGCAACAAACACTTTGCTCTCGAAAGGATTATAAAACTATACCCTAGTCTCACTTGAATATCCCACAAAATAGCATATATCTAATTTTGGTCCAAGCTTGTCAGAGGCTAAACATTTTACAAATGCTTCACGTCCCTAAATTTTCATAATTGAAATGCTATGACATTCATCACTCTATATCCGCTTTAGTCGAAACTTGGTTAAGTGTTTATGCAGCCGTTTCTAGAGCATAACCCTAGAAACTGAATGGAAGATCCGCTTGACTTATCATCGATCGCACTATGTCCAACAAGGTACGATTTCTCCTCTCAGAATCTCTATTCCATTGAGGTGTTCTAGAAGGAGTAAGTTATGATACACTATCACACTCCTTCAAGAAACTCTTGAAATTGAGGTTTAAGTATTCTCCTCCACGATGTGATCGTAAAACTTTTATACTTTTCCCTTGTTTTCTTTTCTATTTGAACATTCGGATTTGTTCTTCATAAGAACCACATATCTGTAATAACTCGAATTTTTGAGACCTTGTAAAACGTTTAAATGAATAGTAACCCTGAAGGACAGGAAAAAACTTTTGAGCCCACACTATGTAGTGCATGAGAAAATGAGTTTCGGAGATGATATTACGACTGTACGTATCAAATGAGTGTATGTAAACGCTATTAGTTTTCGAAGAAAACGAACTTTGAAAAACGACCGTATTTGCGACTCATTGAGGATTACGGGAATCACAATAGTTATGAGATTAAAACCATACGGATTTATATTCAAGTAGGATAATTAAAAATATAAGGAAAGAATACGAAAGGAATTACGTCGCGAACCATTTACGAGTAAGTATTACGAAAATGTTTAAGCAACCGAGCGAACGCGTAAACGATTAAATAAACGTAACGCGCTAACTAAACCATGGTAAGGAAGTAACCATGGTTACTTCATCAAATAGTGAGCTAACCATAGGATGACCAAGCTAGCTAGCAAAATAGTGTGCTAAGGAAGCTAAACCTTGTAGTTAGCTTGTAAGCTAGCAAGCTACAAAGATTTGTCCCTAAGATTTGCAACCAAGAATCAACCTATAATGCTATACTAGAAAGAATCAGAATCAAGTGCAAGATATCAACCCATCTTCCTAGAAACAACCTAGCAAATCAACCAAGCTAAGCAACCAAGAGGAGTATAAATACCCCCCTTGGTGCTTCCATTCAGCCCTAATGAAAAATGGAGAGAATTCAAATTGAAAACTCCAAGTTTTAGCTCTTGTTAAATTATCCCATTAATTCTCAAGCCTTCTATAAATTAAACTAAGGTAATAAAATTCTTTCATCTCTTTTTATCAAGGTTTGATGGGTGAAATAAATTTAAGAAACTCACTAGTGAATAGTATGAATAGTAACCTCTCTTTGGTTTCTTGATTTCAATGGTGGTTTTAGGTTCTAAAAATCACACCAAGCACCTCCAAGCCTCCACCATCCTCAATAACACATCTCAATATTTCAAGAAAGGTAAAAATCTTTGGCCCGACTTTATTTAAGATTCATTTTTTAGATCCATTTAGTATACGGTAGAAAACCAAGTGTAATGAATGTTATTGAGGAAATCTTGATGATTAAGTTAAGTAGATTTAAGGTTGGTTGTTGTTGCCTCAAGAACATGATGTTCTTTAGAGGAGTTTGTGTGTTGATGATGATATGATGAATGTTGGTGGTTGTGTTAAGAGTTAGGGCGTAAACAAAACCCCGATCGTAAACGTAACTTCGTTAAAACCAACAAATCGTAACTTCAAGTTTCTGCAGAAAGTCCCGAAGTTGTAAACTGTAGTTTCTTAAAAAGTGACCCTTTTTTAGGATAGAAAATTTTATAAGGATCGTTTAGGCGCTTGAATCGCTTGATTCCGGTTTACGGAATAAAAGTTAGGGCCGTTTTAGTAAAAGTGAATTACGCGACAAAAACTGCTACGAATTACGAACTTTGAAAATATAAAGGATAGATTTAAAAGTGTTGATAAATCATGAAATTTTTACAGAGAGTAACATCTTGAGTTTCTTAAATTCCATAAAAATATCAAGTGAAAATAATGATTTTTCAATTTTATAAATATGTCAGGGCCGAGACCGCGCGAGTAGAAACCGTAAGAATCCTTAAGCGGAGCCGACGGCGATAATAAGAATGAACCTAAGATACTTAGGAAAATGAAGCGACAATAATGTGAATATGACTTACAGGAATAATAAGGGTAGTATAAGCGGCGAGGGTGCATAATAAGTAGCACATGAGTGCGAGTCGCCTTATATTAGAACGGGACCTAACAAAATGAAATATGTTTATGGTTATAGATTTCCGAGCGGAACCTAGAGCATCCTCCACCTCGAGATACCCAGGCAAGTTTACGAACCCAACTCCATTTTACTGTTGTGTTGTGAAAGGATTGTTTTACTATCATTGCATAAATACCATGTTTGCCATGATACGCAGTTGTTGAATTTTCTCATAATATAGCGATGTTGTACAATAAGTATATTTTGTGAAATGTTTATTCCGCTTTAAGTGTGACGTATTATATAAGACCGAGAATCGGTCGGGATTTAAGATAAAACCCGGGAATCATTCCGGTGATATTATAGGAAGATTATAAGTCCATACGTTTTAAATGGACTCAACATCCACTTAAGAAACATTAAAACACCTCGAACTTTTATTAAAATGATTTCCCAACGATCATATTCCCTCAACTATATTTCATTGTTCGAATCATAAACACTATATACTTATTCCATATTATAGGAGTAGTATACTCCAACGATTATTTATTTCAAACCCGATTAATCATTATAGATTATTAATTATGTAGACACAAACTAGTTGAGGAATATTATTTTAAATATTCTTTTAGAGAGTAAACTCATTCGAGGTTTAATTATTTATCGATTATCATTTAATTATTTATTATTTATTAAAGGGTTTATTATTGATTTAAAAATCATAGATCCTGATTTAAAACATACTTTCTGATTTTGGAAAATCATTCGAATAATTTCAGATCGTCGGTGAATATTATCCCGACTTATTTAATATGTTGAATATAGTTTCAAGGAGAAACTTTTCCCCCTTATTAATTATATGTTGACAACGGTCAACTGACATCCTTAGTACTTCCTCCGAAATTCTCGGAAGTACGTATATACATATATACACTTATATCTTAGAGAGATAAGCTATTTCTATCAACAAGCAAAACGCTTGGGGAACTTCGATGTGGATCAAGTTCTCGAGATTGATAGAATTCTTTTAAAGGACAAGGGAGGGGTAGACTCTGGTACTATGTGTGCTAGATGGACTACCAAAGGTACCACAGGCGAAGGTACTCTGTGTACTCAGGAACTTGTGAAGCATGTGTATACCCGAAAATGGGACACGTAGCCCGAATGCGGCAAGAGTGATAACTGGGATACGAAGGTGTCATCCTTCTACTAGTAGAAAAGGTTACTATTATCGTATTACGACTGATCATCGTATACGGTGGCTCCAATGAGTGTCCAAATTCTTCAAATTGGAATTGTGATGCAATACCGTAACCCAAGCCTAAGTGCTGGGATTACTATTAAGGTATTCGCAGGATATTAAAATCCCTTAAAGAATTGTTTTCATAAGAAGGTGTGTATCACCAAGGAAAACTATTTTCGAATAAAACATAAATATCATATATGATGTTATCATACAGTCATTTTTATACTGTACATTATTATGCTGGGCATTATAGCTCACACTTGTTTTCTTAAATTGACACAACACAATGGTGAATCAAGATGCCTTCCATGAGAACCACAGCCAGGGAACGGGTAGGAAATGGCCAGCTGTTGTAACACCCCCAGATCCGGGGTCGGGGATTCGGGTCGTCACGGTCTTTCTTTCCACAATATCACTTCACTTAATTAATAATAATAACCTTATGCTGTGACCCCACACTAACACACACCACAACCCGTTATAGTCTCAGAGATGAAATTGAAATAAGTACAAGTCTTTGAATCCACCATTTAACAGTTATTACAACCCAAAATGATTACTTGATAAATTTACAGTTAATTGCCATTATCTGCCACAAGTTATAATTATACATAATTTGATTCTCAAAAGTAGATGGTCTGAACTACATTAGATCTACCTCTGCAGCTATAGCAGCTACAACATCATCGGAAAGACGCGGGATGCTTCCCACGCGCTTGCGCTGGGTCTGCTGGAGTCTGGCCATCTCTCCTAACTGTTGTTGTGTGATGAAGAAATAAAGCAAGAGTGAACCTTACAGCTCGCAAGATAATACATAGTGATAACAATAATATAAGTATCTAAATGGATACTTACTAGAATCTTTATCATGCGTAAGATAATTACTTACTAGATATAAGTAAAAACAAGGAATGAAGTTACCAATACTTCACTACACTTATATCATTTATAAAGCTACTTGAACTACCACCGTTCAAAGTATTATAAGCTTTTAAAAAAAAAACAAACATACTATAGATGAGACCACAAGTTAAGACTTGAATAGATTCAATCTTTGAAATATTATTGAATGAAATAAAGTTACGAGATACTTTATTTAGTCCCGATATATATATATATATCCACATATATATCTCTTAAACATTTCGTGGAACCTCTGTTATGTAAAGTATGAACAGAGTTTGAAACATCCAATGAATTTTGGAAAGGAAAAGAATTTTGGCATAAACCAGATATCTTGCTGATCAGGCAAAGATACCAATAAGTAACCTTTTCTACTGTAGATGGATGAATTCCTCACCGGTCATCACCCTGGCCGCATTAGGACCTCGCGCTAGACCGTTACCCGGCCACTCACGCGTTGATGGACTGCCACCCAGCCAATTACACATTCATAGACCGTACCCCGGCCTGTCGCTTATGCCGACTCAATCAGATGGACTTACTTCCCGAACATTGGGCAAGTAATCAAATTGTTTTCTCAAAACAGCAACCATGTTGCGAATATGAAATACACCACAGAGCCGGATCCCCAAGATTTTGAGCGAATATTCAAGTCTCCTTCGAAAGGAAGATCTTAAATCGGAAAACGAGTTTTGGGATCTGCTCTAACTTTTAAAATCATTTTGAAGACTCGAAAACATTTTTAAGAATGTTTGGAGTAAAGCTGATTTAATGAAATAAATCAGTCCCGATATATTAGAAAATATCTGAATATTATTATTTAAATAATATTCCCATAAAGAATAATCTTTATAAAAATAATTGAAGTAGAAGTATTAAAACTTATACTAGAAACGAGTATTAAATAACCAAAGATACACTTATATGAAAGTATTATCTTTATTTGAATAATCGAAAATAAGTTTGATTATTAACACCTTATTCTTTAATAAAATAAAGAATATATTTCAGTAATAAGCGGAGTCATAATACCTCGAATGAATATTATAAATAATATTCATTAAATAAAATAAAGGAGTCATACATCCTCAAATGAATATTCAAATAATATTCAATTAATAAAATAAAAGGAGTCATAAGCCCTCGAATGAATATTCAAGATAATATTCATTAATAAAATAAAGTTATCGAATAAACCTTATTCGATTAATAGTTTTGAAAACTATAACCATATATATATATATATAAATATATATATATATATATATATATATATATAAAATCTACTCGGGATCCTCGACTCCCGGTTTTAGAAAATGTTTTCACCTTTGGGTCCCTATACTAAGGGTATATGCAAATTACTGCTATTCTCTAGCATAGGTATTATCAACTGAACCAACAGATATATATGGCAAGAATACGAAACAGGCATGCATATATATACCATATCAGCATGCTTCAATATATCGCAACATTTGCTAATTAACCAACATGCATCTATCGCAAGATAATGCATATACATATATTCATCACAACAACAGTATAACGGGTAGAAAACTTGCCTGAGCGACTTGGGGTGATAAAAGCCTCGGGACGAGTCTGGTAACCTATAAACAACAAGTAAGTTGGAATTAAACCAAAATCACTTGTAAATCTATACTTTAACTAACTTAGACTCTAACGCTTGTTTTGCGCTCACTGATTCGCTTAAGTCACTCGGGTACCCTCGGCTCCACCATTTTTAATAATTTAACCTTTACGAGTTTTAAAGCGATTCCTTCGCGAGTGTCTTACCAACTGCCTAACACACTTACCATAAATGTTTCATACATTAATTAACCCTTTTGGTCTTTAACCTATGTTTCAAAGTAAGGCGAGGGGAAAAGTTTCGTTCGCGAAACGCCGTTACTTGAAACGGTCGTTTCTCCTAAACCGTGCATCGGAATCGAACGAACTACATATCAAAACGAAGCTCGTAACATGAGCTATCTAGACATGGCAATGGTCATAATCTAGCAGGGGGTTCTCGGGTCCTAATGTTATGCACAAAAACAGTCTAAAGAAAATCGGACGTTACGACGGCTATGTTTACGCGATTTCCAATATTTTAAACCATTCAAAACCATTCCAAATCAACCCCAAATTCAACAAACAACCAACATCCATCCTTATCACATCATAACAACCCCAACCAATTCAATTTAATCATTCATACTTATGCCTAAGCTTAACTTTAATCATACTTAAGTTCTTTTAATCAAAACCACAACATTTACCATTCCATTTCACTACCATTTCAAATCCCAAACTCTAATCACAACAACAAGCTACAATATCATCCTAATAATCAAAATCATCTTATAATATATAGGAATCTAGGGTTTGGAGATGGTATACCTTCCTTGAAGTGGTGGGAGGAGCTAGGAAGCCTTAAGAAGCTTTGAGAAGTCTTAGGAAAACTTGGATCTTCAAGGAAAACAAGAAAAACTTCAAGTTAAAAACTTGAAAACACTATTCATAGTCTTCTTCTTTGATTAAATGAAGAAGATTAAGAAGGAATTAATGGCTTAAACTCATCATATAGCCCTAACTAAGCATGAAGATGATTAGGGAATTTACTCACCAATTTAGGAAGCTTGGATCTTGAATTTTTGAAATTTTCTTGCCTTATGAATAGTGAAAAGCCGAGAGCAAAGATGAACAAGGCCTTGGTTTCTTTTTTATTTTGATCAAGAATGAATTTTCTTGGCTTGGTTGATTTGTTTTTGTGTTTGATTTAGTCAATTACCTTCTTGCCCTTGAATTTGTGTGGTTACAAAGCCACCACACCTCCTTCCTTCCCATGTCATGCTTGTGTCATCCTCATGATGTCATCCTCCCTTCCTTGTCCTCTTTCTATTGGTTGGATGACATCATTCCCACTAATCCCTTTGATTAACTTCCTAATCGTTTGCCTAATGACCGCTGATCTGTTATACGGTTCGCTTAACTTTCGTTCTCGTTTATCGTTTGAAGGATCATACCCGGGATCTTATTACTTAGGTTCCCTTAACCTTTCTCAATACATTATTTTCCTTTTTATGATCCTCTATTATAATCCTTTAATTTAAATCCTTTTTATCCTGTTACCTTATACTCAATTCTCTCCGTATCTAGTGGATTTCCGGGAAAAACCAAAGTGTTCGGAATTGGATTCTGACGATCTTTACATACACTTATATACTTCATAGAGTACTAATAATATCCCAGAATATCCATAACAGAACCCCTACATAGTGTGGTGTGAAAAGTTTTCTCATTCAGCTAAAACACTATTCACAAGGGTTACAAAAAGTTGAAAATTTTGGGGTTATTACAGTCTCCCCTCCTTAAAAGGATTCCGTCCCGGAATCAAACAGAAAACAAATGGGGGTACTTTTCTAGCATTGTGCTCTCTAGTTCCCAAGTTGATTCTTCCACGTTATGATTCTGCCATAGTACTCTGACTAGCTTGATCACTTTGTTCCGAAGAACCTGCTCCTTATCCATAATCCTTACTGGCTTCTCCACGTAAGTTAGATCTGGCTGCATATCCACCTGCTCGTACTCCACTATGTGTCTGGCATCCCGATGATACCTCCTTAGCATTGACACATGGAACACATTATGAACTTGTTGCAAATTAGGGGGTAGGGCTAGCTCGTAAGCTAACTTTCCAATCCGTCTTAATATCTCAAAAGGTCCAATGTATCTTGGGCTTAGTTTTCCTTTCTTTCCGAACCTCATTAATCCCTTCCAAGGGGATACTTTCAACAGTACTAAGTCCCCTACTTCATATTCCTTGTCCTTTCGGGCTAGGTCTGCATATTTCTTCTGTCTGTCTTGGGCTGCTACAAGTCGCCCTCTGATAATATCCACTATATCTTTGGTCCTTTGGACCACTTCGGGTCCGAGCATCTTCCGCTCTCCTACTTCATCCCAGTATAAGGGAGATCGACACCTTCTTCCGTACAGGGCCTCATAAGGCGGCATTCCGATGCTAGCATGAAAGCTATTGTTATAAGAAAACTCGATCAACGGCAAGTGATCATCCCAACTTCCTTTATGGTCTATTGCACAGACTCTCAACATATCCTCTAGTGTCTGGATGGTCCTTTCACTCTGTCCATCCATCTGGGGATGGTACGCGGTACTCAAATTTAACTTGGTCCCCGCACATTCCTGAAAGCTCCTCCAAAATCTGGAGTTGAACCTGGGGTCTCGGTCTGAGACAATGGACGCTGGGACTCCATGTCGCGTCACTATTTCCTTAAGGTAAATGTCCACCAGTCTATCGACTGTGTATCTCTCATTGATAGGAATGAAATGAGCTGACTTTGTTAGTCGGTCTATAATTACCCAAATGGCGTCATGATTGGCTTTCGTCCTTGGCAAGCCTACAACAAAATCCATCGCTATCTGTTCCCATTTCCATTCGGGAAGCTCCAGGGGTCGCAAAAGTCCACTAGGTCTCTGGTGCTCTGCCTTTACTCTTTGGCAAGTCAAACACTTGTTTACCCATTCTGCTACGTCCCTCTTCATGTTGGGTCACCAGTAATATTCCTTCAAATCCCTATACATCTTGGTACTTCCCGGGTGAATGGAATACCTTGAACTATGGCTTTCATCCAAAATCTCATCTTTAAGTTCTTGAACATTCGGAACCCAAATTCGGTAGGAGTACCTCATTATCCCTTTATCATCTTTCTCGGTATGGATCTCCTCTCCAGTCATTGACTCTCTGCCTTCATTCATTATTTTCTCCTGGCACAATCTGATCTTTTCCAATAATTCTGGCTGCATTGAGATCTCAAAAAGCTTTTCAGTTCCGGTTCCGGTTAACTTTACTTCTATTTCCATTCTCTCAAAATCCCTTATCAACTCTTCCGAAGTCGTTATCATTCTGAGTCTTTCCTTTCTACTAAGGGCATCAGCCACCATATTGGCTTTCCCTGGATGATAGAGAATCTCACAATCATAGTCCTTGATTAGTTCTAACCATCTCCTCTGGCGCATATTGAGCTCTTTCTGCGTAAATATGTACTTGAGGCTCTTATGGTCTGTGAAAATCTCGCACTTCTCTCCATACAAGTAGTGCCTCCAAATTTTTAAAGCAAATACTATTGCCGCGAGCTCAAGGTCATGAGTAGGATATCTAACCTCGTATTCCTTCAGTTGTCTGGACGCATACACAATAACTTTACCGTGCTGCATAAGCACACATCCTAATCCTTTGTGCGACGCGTCACTATATATCACAAAATCTCCTTTTCCGTTCGGCAATGCCAATACCGGAGCCGTTATCAACCTTTTCTTTAATTCCTGAAAACTGTTCTCGCATTTCTCCGTCCATTCAAACTTCTCTGTCTTACGAGTAAGTCGTGTCAAAGGGGCTGCGATCTTCGCAAAGTCCTGAACAAATCTACGATAATAGCCGGCCAATCCTATGAAACTCCTTACCTCTGTGGGTGTGGTTGGCCTTTCCCAATTTGAGACCGCCTCTATCTTGGAGGGGTCGACCAATACTCCTTCTTTATTGATCACATGTCCTAAAAACTGTACTTCATTCCGCCAGAATTCACACTTCGAGAATTTGGCATATAACTGCTCCTCTCTGAGTATTCCTAGAGCTATCCTCAAATGCTCTGCATGTTTTGCCTCAGTCCTTGAGTAGATCAAAATATCATCGATAAAAACTATCACACACTTGTCCAAGTACTTCTTAAATACTCTATTCATTAAATCCATGAAAGCCGCTGGGGCGTTGGTTAATCCAAAGGACATTACCAAGAACTCATAATGCCCATACCTGGTACGGAACGCTGTCTTGGAAATATCTTCGGGTTTAATCTTTAGTTGGTGATATCCAGTTCTCAGGTCGATCTTGGAAAAATAAACAGCATCTTTAGCTGGTCGAACAGATCGTCTATTCTAGGTAATGGGTACCTGTTCTTTATGGTTAGCTTGTTCAACTCTCGATAGTCTATGCACAGCCTCATGCTCCCATCTTTCTTCTTAACAAATAAAACTGGTGCTCCCCATGGAGACACATTGGGTCTTATCATACCCTTATCCAAGAGTTCCTGCAATTGGATAGCTAATTCCTTCATTTCTAATGGGGCTAACCGGTAAGGCGCTTTTGAAACTGGCGCCGTCCCTGGGGCCAACTCAATAGCAAATTCAATCACTCTATCGGGTGGTAATCCCGGAAGGTCTTGTGGGAATACATCTTCAAATTCGTTGACTACTGGAATATCTTGTAAGTTGGGCACCTCCTTCTGCGTGTCCACCACATAGGCTAGGTAAGCCTCACTTCCTTTTCGTAGCATCCTTTTGGCCTGGGCCATGGTCAAAAATTTCTGCGCCTGCCTCTTTCCTCTAAATATAACTTCTTTCTTCCCGGGGATATTTAACTTAACTTTCTTCCCTTTACAGTCTATCTGAGCATCGTTGCTAGATAGCCAGTCCATTCCCAAAATCACATCAAACTCCCCTAATTTAAAAGGAATCAGATCAACACTGAAAGATTGCTCCCTTATGCCTATCTCACAGGCGGGGTGAATCTGGTTAACAGGAATAATTTCATGATTGGCTATTTCTACTTGTAAGGGTTCTATCAAGGGTTCAGCCTTAAGTCTTAACTTATGCGCAAGGTCCTTTGATATAAAAGATTTAGTTGCTCCCGAATCAAATAAAACATTTGCACTGACTGAATTTAGAGAAAATGTACCTGCTATCACATCTGAATCTTTCATAGCATCCTGGACTGTCATGTTGAAAGTCCTCGCAGTAGGTGGCTTATTAGAAGCAGCCCTGCTTGCTCCCGAAGCTGCTGGTTTGTTCATTGGGCATTCCCTCTTCCAATGACCCGGGCGTCCACACAGATGACAATTGGTGGTTGGAACGACGGCAGGGGCTGATGAAGGGAATTTATTTGAGTAGTGGCCTTCCCGACCGCACTTAAAACAGGTTACTGGCTTTTCTTTACACTCCCCAGTGTGATTCCTTCCACATATGTTACAGGCTGGCAATGGGGGTCGAGACTGGTTGGAATAGGACATTCTTGGCTTCTGGCCGCCCTGGCTCACACTCACACTCATTGGCCGCTTAAACCCAGTGTTCTTTCCCGGTAGGGACACTGCTCCTCGATTAAATCTAGTTGGGAAGCTCCTTCCTGCGGAACCTCCACCCATGCTCATACTTTTCCTCTTTATTCCTTTCTTCTCTCTTTCCTTCTGAATCTGTTCACTTCCAACTTCTACAATCGTTGCCTTTTGTACCAGAGTGGCATAGTCCGTAAGCTCAAGGATTGCCACCCTATTCTGAATCCACGGTTTCAGTCCCTGCTGAAACCTCCTAGCTTTCTTTTCCTCGGTGCTCACAAACTCCGGCACAAACCTTGATAACTCAGTAAATTTCGCTTCGTACTCTGCTACAGACAAGTTATTCTGCTTTAGCTCCAAGAACTTGAGCTCCATCTGGTTTTCCATAAACCTCAGGAAATACTTCCCCAGAAACAACTGACTAAATCTCTCCCAGGTTATAATAGCGTCTGTGTCCATATTTTTCTTGGTCTCCCACCAGTAGTTAGCTTCTCCTTTCAGAAGGTAGGTAGCAAATACAGTCTTCTTTGCCTCCTCAGGACTCAAAATCTCAAAAGATTTCTCCATTTCCTTTAACCATGCCCTTGCCTCAACTTGGTCGGCTGATCCGTGGAACTCAGGGGGCTTAAGGGACTTAAAAGCCCTGAAAGAGTTTGCCACAACATTGTTATTTCCTTGAGGGGGTGGGTTGGGTTGACGTTCCAAATTCTGCCTTAGGAGTTGCATGAACTGGCCCATGGGATCCATGCCTGGGTTTGGTACTGGTTGCTCCACCTCGGTTTCTCCTTCTTCAGCCTCTATCTCAAATCCCTCAACATCATATGTTTCCTCTTCCTCTTCATACAGGGAGTCATCCTGTTCCACATAATCCTCATCTTCCTCTTCACTGTGTTCTTGGTTTCTATTATCCTGATTATGGCTTCCCTGGTCCTCAGATCCAGGGTTCGCCCTAGTTCCAATCTTTCTTGGCGGCATGATTCTGATAATAATAAAAAATTTATTGGGAAAATTCAACGTTAGGTCACAATCATATAAAACATTGTGCCTTGCACAGCTCTTATAATGGGGAGAACGTATATCGCAATTTTATTATTTTAAGAAAGTTCTAGTACGAAGTGCAGTAATAATAATGATAAAAACAGTGATCCCGTCACTATGGAACTGAACCGAAAGGATACAAATATATACATAATACGAGAAATACATAGTTTGATCTGGTCAAAAGTACAACAATTCTACAGTCATCTGTCCCAAAAGTGATACACAAGAGTCTACTTGTCTAGTCAGAAAAAGGGATGCTATATACAAGTCAACTATCCCGGAAAATTGGCTCTTACTAAGGCCTCGGCTAACTAGACAACTAGACTATTCCATCATTAATCCTGAATCACACACCGGAGCGGGTCAGCTCCCAAACCCTTTACATCGCACGACGGAAGATATAGTCGGCCTGCCGCCTGGAGATCCTACCATGCCTGTCCCCCTGGAGCGATCTGAGCCTCGCTCGGGATGTGAGCTCTATCCGCGTAAGCTCCCTCCTCAATGATCGGGGTATAGAAGCCCTAGTCTCATAAGCTCGGGTACGCCTACCCGCCCTCTCTGCATCCAACTCCCTCCTGGCCTCATCTAGTCGGCCCTTGGCAACAGCCACTCGGGTCCTCAGAACATCCTAAACATATCCATGTGCTAACGAAGACTGCCTGTGGGCAGGGTCAAGAGGTGGTGAATCCGGAGCCGCTGAGGGTGACTCCTCGGTCTGCCTAGGCTCGGAAGTATGGGTCTCTGAGCTGTCATCATCAGGAATCCAAGATAGTGGTGGAGGGGTAGGGGCTCTGACCACCGGAAGTGTGGGTAATGGGGTACCAGCATACACTACCATAGGTCCAACACGCTCCTCAGCTACTGGGACCTCATCCAGGTCCTCCTCATCTGGAATAGCAATAACCTTTATCTCTGACTCCTCTAAGGGGTCCTCCTCATCCTCCTCCATCTCAGGCTCCTCCTGATCCTCAACATCTAGCAATGCCTCATCATGCTGACGCTCGAACATCTCAGGGTCCTCTATCTCAGGCGCCTACACATTAAACGAGCTAAGTTACTATCATGATACTTATAAGGGTTCCCGTAAGGGTTTTAACTGTCAGCACTACTTTAAGTAGTCCGACCATGAACTTGGCAAGAGTTCTTATTATCTTTGTGAGTTTGTTATTATATCGACGCATCATCTCTGAGGTTTATAACGCTTAGCTCTGATACCATTTCTGTAACACCCCCAGATCCGGGGTCGGGGATCCGGGTCGTCACGGTCTTTCTTTCCACAATATCACTTCACTTAATTAATAATAATAACCTTATGCTGTGACCCCACACTAACACACACCACAACCCGTTATAGTCTCAGAGATGAAATTGAAATAAGTACAAGTCTTTGAATACACCATTTAACAGTTATTACAACCCAAAATGATTACTTGATAAATTTACAGTTAATTGCCATTATCTACCACAAGTTATAATTATACATAATTTAATTCTCAAAAGTAGATGGTCTGAACTACATTAGATCTACCTCTGCAGCTATAGCAGCTACAACATCATCGGGAAGACGCGGGATGCTTCCCACGCGCTTGCGCTGGGTCTGCTGGAGTCTGGCCATCTCTCCTAACTGTTGTTGTGTGATGAAGAAATAAAGCAAGAGTGAGCCTTACAGCTCGCAAGATAATACATAGTGATAACAATAATATAAGTATCTAAATGGATACTTACTAGAATCTTTATCATGCGTAAGATAATTACTTACTAGATATAAGTAAAAACAAGGAATGAAGTTACCAATACTTCACTACACTTATATCATTTATAAAGCTACTTGAATTACCACCGTTCAAAGTATTATAAGCTTTTAAAAAAAAAAAACATACTATAGATGAGACCACAAGTTAAGACTTGAATAGATTCAATCTTTGAAATATTATTGAATGAAATAAAGTTACGAGATACTTTATTTAGTCCCGATATATATATATCCACATATATATCTCTTAAACATTTCCTGGAACCTCTGTTATGTAAAGTATGAACAGAGTTTGAAACATCCAATGAATTTTGGAAAGGAAAAGAATTTTGGCATAAACCAGATATCTTGCTGATCAGGCAAATATACCAATAAGTAACCTTTTCTACTGTAGATGGATGAATTCCTCACCGGTCATCACCCTGGCCGCATTAGGACCTCGCGCTAGACCGTTACCCGGCCACTCACGCGTTGATGGACTGCCACCCAGCCACTTACACATTCATAGACCGTACCCCGGCCTGTCGCTTATGCCGACTCAATCAGATGGACTTACTTCCCGAACATTGGGCAAGTAATCAAATTGTTTTCTCAAAACAGCAACCATGTTGCGAATATAAAATACACCCCAGAGCCGGATCCCCAAGATTTTGAGCGAATATTCAAGTCTCCTTCGAAAGGAAGATCTTAAATCGGAAAACGAGTTTTGGGATCTGCTCTAACTTTTAAAATCATTTTGAAGACTCGAAAACATTTTTAAGAATGTTTGGAGTAAAGCTGATTTAATGAAATAAATCAGTCCTGATATATTAGAAAATATCTGAATATTATTATTTAAATAATATTCCCATAAAGAATAATCTTTATAAAAATAATTGAAGTAGAAGTATTAAAACTTATACTAGAAACGAGTATTAAATAACCAAAGATACATTTATATGAAAGTATTATCTTTATTTGAATAATCGAAAATAAGTTTGATTATTAACACCTTATTCTTTAATAAAATAAAGAATATATTTCAGTAATAAGCGGAGTCATAATACCTCGAATGAATATTATAAATAATATTCATTAAATAAAATAAAGGAGTCATACATCCTCAAATGAATATTCAAATAATATTCAATTAATAAAATAAAAGGAGTCATAAGCCCTCGAATGAATATTCAAGATAATATTCATTAATAAAATAAAGTTATCGAATAAACCTTATTGGATTAATAGTTTTGAAAACTATAACCATATATATATAAATATATATATATATATATAAAATCTACTCGGGATCCTCGACTCCCGGTTTTAGAAAATGTTTTCACCTTTGGGTCCCTATACTAAGGGTATATGCAAATTACTACTATTCTCTAGCATATGTATTATCAACTGAACCAACAGATATATATGGCAAGAATACGAAACAGGCATGCATATATATACCATATCAGCATGCTTCAATATATCGCAACATTTGCTAATTAACCAACATGCATCTATCGCAAGATAATGCATATACATATATTCATCACAACAACAGTATAACGGGTAAAAAACTTGCCTGAGCGACTTCGGGTGATAAAAGGCTCGGGACGAGTCTGGTAACCTATAAACAACAAGAAAGTTGGAATTAAACCAAAATCACTTGTAAATCTATACTTTAACTAAGTCACTCGGGTACCCTCAGCTCCACCATTTTTAATAATTTAACCTTTACGAGTTTTAAAGCGATTCCTTCGCGAGTGTCTTACCAACTGCCTAACACACTTACCATAAATGTTTCATACATTAATTAACCCTTTTTGGTCTTTAACCTATGTTTCAAAGTAAGGCAAGGGGAAAAGTTTCGTTCGCGAAATGCCGTTACTTGAAACGGTCGTTTCTCCTAAACCGTGCATCGGAATCGAACGAACTACATATCAAAACGAAGCTCGTAACATGAGCTATCTAGACATTGCAATGGTCATAATCTAGCAGGGGGTTCTCGGGTCCTAATGTTATGCACAAAAACAGTCTAAAGAAAATCGGACGTTACGACGGCTATGTTTACGCGATTTCCAATATTTTAAACCATTCAAAACCATTCCAAATCAACCTCAAATCCAACATACAACCAACATCCATCCTTATCACATCATAACAACCCCAACCAATTCAATTTAATCATTCATACTTATGCCTAAGCTTAACTTTAATCATACTTAAGTTCTTTTAATCAAAACCACAACATTTACCATTCCATTTCACTACCATTTCAAATCCCAAACTCTAATCACAACAACAAGCTACAATATCATCCTACTAATCAAAATCATCTTATAATATATAGGAATCTAGGGTTTGGAGATGGTATACCTTCCTTGAAGTGGTGGGAGGAGCTAGGAAGCCTTAAGAAGCTTTGAGAAGTCTTAGGAAAGCTTGGATCTTCAAGGAAAACAAGAAAAACTTCAAGTTAAAAACTTGAAAACACTATTCATAGTCTTCTTCTTTGATTAAATGAAGAAGATTGAGAAGGAATTAATGGCTTAAACTCATGATATAGCCCTAACTAAGCATGAAGATGATTAGGGAATTTACTCACCAATTTAGGAAGCTTGGATCTTGAATTTTTGAAATTTTCTTGCCTTATGAATAGTGAAAAGCCGAGAGCAAAGATGAACAAGGCCTTGGTTTCTTTTTGATTTTGATCAAGAATGAATTTGCTTGGCTTGGTTGATTTGTTTTTGTGTTTAATTTAGTCAATTACCTTCTTGCCCTTGAATTTGTGTGGTTACAAAGCCACCACACCTCCTTCCTTCCCATGTCATGCTTGTGTCATCCTCGTGATGTCATCCTCCCCTCCTTGTCCTCTTTCTATTGGTTGGATGACATCATTCCCACTAATCCCTTTGATTAACTTCCTAATCGTTTGCCTAATGACCGCTGATCTGTTATACGGTTCGCTTACCTTTCGTTCTCGTTTATCGTTTGAAGGATCATACCCGGGATCTTATTACTTAGGTTCCCTTAACCTTTCTCAATACATTATATTCCTTTTTATGATCCTCTATTATAATCCTTTTATTTAAATCCTTTTTATCCTGTTACCTTATACTCAATTCTCTCCGTATCTAGTGGATTTCCGGGAAAAACCAAAGTGTTCGGAATTGGATTCTGACGATCTTTACATACACTTATATACTTCATAGAGTACTAATAATATCCCAGAATATCCATAACAGAACCCCTACATAGTGTGCCGTGAAAAGTTTTCTCATTCAGCTAAAACACTATTCACAAGGGTTACAAAAAGTTGAAAATTTTGGGGTTATTACAGTTGTTCTGTAGATTGTTTGGTGCTGTACCACAGGTAGTCATAATAAGCTGGATTAGTTTTCAGTTGTATATAGTTCGGCTTATTTATAAGTGTAATAACCCCAATTTTTGGAATTTTTGAAACCCTTATGAATAGTGTTTTGCTGAATAAGAAAACTTTTCATGCCACACTATGTAGGGGTTCTTTTATTGATCTTCTGGGATATTATTAGTACTCTATGTGGTATATAAGTGTATGTAAAGATCGCCAGAATCAAAATCCGAACACTTTGATTTTCCCGGAAATCCACCAGATATCGAAAGAATTGAGTATAAGCTAACAGAATAAAAAGGATTTAAATTCAAGGATTATAAGAGAGGATCATAAAAAGGAAAATAATGTATTGAGAAAGGTTAAGGAAACCTAAGTAATAAGATCCCGGGTATGATCCCACAAACGATAAACGAAAACGAAAGTTAAGCGAACCGTATAACAGATCAGCGGTCATTAGCCAAATAATTAAAAGCTAATCAAAGAGATTAGAGGGGATGATGTCATCAAACCAATGAGAAGAGGGCAAGTAAGGGATGATGACATAACAAGGTGACATAAGCATGACATAAGGGGGAAGGAGGTGTGGTTGATTTAAAACCACACAAAGTTCATGGTTAAAAAGGTAAATAACCAAAATCAAGCTAAAAACAACCATCCAAAAATCATTTCACCCAAAACACAAAGATTATTTCATTTTCTTCACCTTGCTCTCGGCTTCTTCTTCTTTTCCAAAGCAAGAAAGTCAAAATCATAGTTCCAAGCTTTGTTAAATTACAAGGTAATTATCTAAGACTCCTTATGCATAGTTATGAATATCCTATAAGTTTGAGCTCCTAAATCATCCACAATCTCTTCCTAAAAATCATGGAAGAATGTGGTGAATAGTGTTTTTCAAGAACTAAATTTTTTTTTTGTTCTTGAAGTTTTGTTTAGATTAAGCTTGGATAAGGACTTTAAGGGTGATTCCAAGCCATTCTCTTCATTCTCCACTCTCCAAGGAAAGTATAACCCCTCCAAACCCTAACTTTATTTGAGTTATTAGGTTTAGTTTGTTGTTATAATTCATGAGAGGTTTGCTAGCTGTAAATGTAGAGATTAGTTGATTTTGTGAAGTTTTTGGAGTGGTAGTTCTTGGATTGTTGATTAATGAACTTAAGTGTAGTTAAATTCAAGTTTAAGAATAAGTATAAATTGTTGATGTTGAGTTGTTGGGGCTGTTATGATGTAGTATGGATGGAGTTTTGATTGGGTTGTGATTGTGGATTGATTGTGGGTTGAATTGGAGTGTTTTAAATTTGGGAAATCGCGTAAACATAGCCGTCGTAATGTCCGATTTACTTTAGGCTGTTTTGTTCTTAACATTAGGACCCGAGAACTCCCTGCTAGGTTTTGACCATTTCCATTATTAGATAGTTCATGTTACAAGCTTCGTTTTGATATGTGGTTCGTTTGATTCCGATGTACGGTTTAGGAGAAACGACCGTTTTAAGTAACGACATTTCGCGAACGAACCATTACCCCTCGCCTTACTTTGAAACATAGGTTAAAGACCTTAAAGGACTAATTGGAGTATGAAACATTTATGTAAAGTGTAATAGGCAGTTGGTAAGACACTCGCGAAAGAATAGCCTTAAAACTCGTAATGGTTAATTTATTAAAAATGGTGGAGCCGAGGGTACTCGAGCGACTTAAGTGAATCGTTAAGCGCAAAGCGAGCGTTAGAGTCTAAATTGGTTAAAGTATAGATTTATAAGTGACTTTGGTTTAATTCCAACTTATATGTTGTTTATAAGTTACCAGACTCGTCCCAAGCCATTTGTAACCCCCAGTCGCTCAGGCAAGTTTTCTACCCGTATAACTGTTGTTGTGATGTATATGTGTATATGCATGATCTTGTGATAAATGCATATTTGTTATTAGCAAATTCTTGCGATATATTGTAGCATGTGATATGGTATATATGCATGCCTGTTTCGTATTCTTGATTTATATATCTGTTGGTTCAAATGCTTATGAGTTGCATAATACCTATGCTAGAGATAAGCAGTAGTTGCATATACCCTGAGTATAGGGGACCCAAATGTGAACCCTTTTCTAAAACCGGGAGTAGATGTTCCCGAGTATATGATATATATATATATATATATATTTATATATATATTGATATAGTTTTCAAAACTATTAATCGAATAAGGTTTATTCGATAACTTTATATTATTTACTGAATATTATTTGAATATTCATTCGGGGACATATGACTCAGTTTATATTATTTAATGAATATTATTTGAATATCCATTTGAGGACCTATGACTCCGATTATTTACTGAAATATATTCTTTATTTTATTAAAGAATAAGGTGTCGATAATCAAACTTATTTTTTATTATTCAAATAAAGATAGTACTTTCGTATAAGTATATCGTTGGTTATTTAATACTCATTTCAAGTATAAGTTTTACAACTTCTACTTCAATTATTTGTATAAAGATTATTCTTTATGGGAATATTATTTAAATAATAATATTCAGATATTTTCTAATATATTGGGACTGATTTACTTTATTAAATCAGCATTACTGCAAACACTCTTTAAAGTGTTTTCGAGTCTTTAAAATGATTTTTAAAAGTTAGAGCGGATCCCAAAACTCATTTTTTATATATTTAAGATCTTCCTTTTAAAGGGGATTTAAATACTCGCTCAAAACCAGAGGGATCCGGCTCTGTGGTGTATTTTATATTCGCAACAAGGTTGCGGTTTTGGTAAATGAATTGATTACTTACCCAACGTTCGGGAAGTAAGTCCATCTATTTGAGTCGGCATAAGCAACATGGGCTCAGTGGGCGTCCATGAAAGTGTAAGTGGCTCAGTGGGAGTGCATCAAATGCGTAAGTGGTTGAGTGGCAGTCCAGCATAAGGTCCTATTGCGACCAGGGTGATGACCAGTGGGAAATTCGTCCGTCTACTAGTAGAAAAGGTTACTTATTGGTATCTTTGCCTGATCAGCAAGATATCAGGTTTATGCCAAGGTTTTCTCCTTTCCAAAATTCATTGGATATTGTAACTTTGTTTATAATTTTCATAACAGAGGTTTTCAAGGAGTGTATGAAATGTATATATATATAGGTGTATATATATATATCGGGACTTAATGAAGTATCTCGTAACTTCATTATTTATGATGATATTTCAAGGATTGAATCTATTCAAGTCTTATCTTGTAGTCTCATCTGGGTGATGAACTTTTGAAACTGATTATAACTTGAACGGTGGTAGTTCAAGCAGTATTCGGATATAAGTATATTGGAGTATCTTGTAACTTCATCTTTTAAACTTATATCTAGTAAATGATTATCTTGTGCATGTCAAAGATTTTCGGAAAAACGTTGAGACAAGGTTAGATATAGGAGATCACCTTGCAACGATATTTTATACAGTTATAAACTGGAACTCTGTGTATATTATACATGTTAGAGGATTTCAAAGATTGTGAAAAGTATATATGTATATATATACTGAATATTTTGCGACTTGGTCGCGTTAAGATATCAGCTTGGTTCATTTCTTCTTGACCAAGACTTTCATGAGTACTATGAGAATGCTCATATATTGTTAATTATTATACATATTATTTCGGTGGGCTTGTTGCTCACCCTTGCTTTCTTCTTTCATCACACAACATCAGATAGACAAGATGAACAGGACAAAGCTCCCCATTCGCGAGCGGATAGGAAATGTTCTACAGTTTCCTATAGGCGTTGATATCGCTGTAGCTGAGGTAGGAACTACCAATAGGCTAGGTTTTCAACTTTTGATGTACCAGACTTATGTATCTCTATCAATTGTAATAATGGCAAAGAAATGTAAATTTATTCAGAAACCCTTTTAAGGTGTAATGGCATATAATTTTGGAATAAAATTACTCGTGTTATTTTTGGATATTCATCTCTGAGACTATAACTTGTGGTGTGTGTGTTTATTATGGGGTCACAGTTCAGAGTAGTTGATTGTTTATTAAGATTGGGTGTTATTAAGGGAAATGGAACTCGTGACAACCCGGATCCCCGACCCCGGATATGGGGGTGTTACAGAAATGGTATCAGAGCTAAGCGTTATAAACCTCAGAGATGATATGACGTTAAAATAATAAGTTCACTAAGATAATAAGAACTCTTGCCAAGTTCATAGTCGGGCTACCTAACGTAGTACTGATAGTTAAAACCCTTATGGGAACCCTTATAAATATCGTGATAGAAGCGTAGTTCGTTATCGTAGATGGTAGCGAGACTCCGAACCCTGAGGTTGAGGAGCAACAGCGTGATGATGTTTTATTACTAATTGGAGATCGGATTGTGGATCCGATAGAGCGTCCTAACGCATGACCGGATGATGTTCATATTGAGGATGTAGTGGTTGAGGATGTTGTCCTAGATGGGATTGTTGCTGAGGAGGATCTCGTGGAGGATCCTAACAAGAATGAATAAAGGACCACTGAGGAATTGATGACCGTAGTCAGGGCGACTACCAGAGCAAGAGTGGCCGTGAGGGTAGCACTAGAGAATGAAGAGTTACCAAGGGCACAAAGGTTAATGAGGGCAGAAGGAGTGGGGCTTTCCACGGCACCAATTATACCAGTATCAGACCCTCTTCCCGAGGCTCCTAAAGACATCCATGAGGTTCCACCAATTCATGTTCCCTCCCCTGTACAGAGCCCAGCATCTACTAAGGAAATGCCACCTTTATCTCCTGCACCATTGTCACCTGATACCGTGCTTGGTTATCCATTTGGATCCCCTGGGCCTGCACCACCTGCACCCTATGGACTGCTAGATGCAACCACTCAGGCTTCTCTTATCGCCGATTATTACATGACTTTGGGTGGCCTGTCCGAGGCCCGTAATGTTAGGAGTGATCTGTTGGATCGACTTACTGCACCAAGGATTGAGGGTGGGGTACTTCCGGCAGGATTATCTCATAGCATGGAAAGGATTGAGGCTACCACCCATGTTACAGTTAGAGACCATCTTGAGGGTCAGATTGATCCCGCCCTACTTGCCACTATCTTAGACCTCATCACCTCTGTGATGGAGCAGGTTAGGGATGTTGTGCATGCCCGCATTTCTTGATCCATGGTAGTGTGCAGAGCCAGAGCGATCAGACAAGGGTTTCATGTAGCACCACTTTTGGAGGATTAGCCTAAGTTATGAATGATTAGTTTTAATGACGAGATGATTATCCATGGTAATACTTTTGGGATATAAGCGATCAGATCAAATGATGTAATTCTCTTTAATGTGTTCAGTAGTTGTACCCTCGAACAAATGGTTATGTATATATTCGTTAATTTCAGTTCAGATCAGTTGTTTGTGATAAGTTCATATTGTTAATTGCACTATTAACACTTAGGAGAGTGTCATGAAGTTTATAGAACTTGAGAATTCATAATTTGCAATCATGCAAGGACAGAACGAGGGAAAAGTAAGTAAAATAAATATCCAGAGATTCTTAAAAATTTTCCAAGCATTATGCCCCCAAGATGAATAAGATTAGGGGCAAACCTTGAATGTGATAATTAGGAAGGTCGTAATTAAGATATAAGGAACCCAGAATATAATGAAGTGGAAAATGAAGATTTTAAATTAAAAGATGACCCCAATTATGGGGAGTAGGAAGAAATATATAGACTGAGAAAATAGAAGTCGAGCAAGATAGGAAGAACCAGGATGGTACTCCTATTGGGCAATCCATGGACCTGCCTAAAACAAAACTTATACTTTTACCCTAACCACCACCTTGAGGAAACAATGTGGTGTGAAATTCTTTCAGGACCTTTAAGTCGCTAAGCTCTCAGAGTTCCAAGAGAATAGCTGACCCAGCCGAGGCAAGAGCCTGTGTAATATCCCATATTTTCAGATATTATTTTATTATAATTATTTGGAATTATTTATGTGATTTTATGTGAATTTTGGTGAATTATCTGATAAGTGGAATTGATGTTTGGGTGTTTATATGCGATATTATTTGAGGATTTTAATTTTTATGTGCACAAAATAAAATATAGATAATTGTGATATTTTTCTGGTAATTTTTGGACTGTTAGATGATTTTATATTGATTTATGAATTATTAATTATTTTCTAAATAATTACCAAAATTATTTTATAAAGCCGGGAATCATCCGACTTCAACCGTTTTTGCGTTTTTATAACCCGAAACTCTTCCGAAAACTCCTTCCTAACCTAATCTGGTAATTCCGGACATTTTCCGTGTTTTAACTTTTTCAATCCGGATTACGGTTTGACCCGTGCGCGGCCCGACGCAAGATTTTCGATACGATAGTTATTTCGGTAATCAATAAAACCCGTATACTCGAGAGAAGAGATATTTTTACATTATTTTCGTATATGGTGTTTTATAAAAAGCTCGGTGTTGATAATTATTCAATTCTGGTATTAAATTGTATCGTTTTACATTTACTTAGCCGCTAATCTCGGTGTTTAAGATGCATTTATATGAATCAATCCGTAATTTGGATACATGTTTATTAGCGTTACTCATTTTATCTCATTTTATGTGTGTGAATGTATTTTATACGTGTTCGAGTTTTTCGGTTAAATTAAGTATCGTTTTTATTTTTCGAAAATTAATGAACCAGGACCCCACCGGGACGTCAAACCCTACAAAATTCGTGTTTTTATTTTTATAAAATTATACGTATTTCAAATATCCAGTATTTCTGAATTTTTGAATTATTCGCTATTTTTGGGGAATTTTGATGCGAATTTTACATTTTACTGTTTTTAAAAAATATTCCCCGTAATTATAATTTTGGGGCTTAATTATTATAATTAAGGGATAAAAACACTCTTAATTTATTTTGGGGTGTAATTTTCGTAGAAATATAAATACCAGCA
The DNA here is from genome assembly GCF_009905375.1 of Apium graveolens. Taxonomy (NCBI): domain Eukaryota; kingdom Viridiplantae; phylum Streptophyta; class Magnoliopsida; order Apiales; family Apiaceae; genus Apium; species Apium graveolens. Next base: position 25,874,163 of record NC_133650.1, on the reverse strand, counting down.
GATTTATTATTTTATTCATTTTTTATATATAAAAATTTTAGAAAATAGAAATCTCAAGAACAAGTTTTGGGGGTTAAAATTCATTCATCATCTTTATCTTTTGATTTCTGGAGCTACAGATTTTGGTTTTTGATGCTCTATACACCAAATCGAAGCTCGTGAAGAACCCTTCAATTTGATACCGGTATCATCGAATAAGGTCCATTATGTTGTAATTTCGTTTTTCATCATAATGAACTCAAATTGGGTTTGTGATTTTGGATGATTTTGTAGATGTTTATGATGTTAGCAATAGTTTCAAAATGATTCCACGGATCGACTTCTATAAATTTTGTCGATGTTGTAGTTCGAAATATTTATAGTTGAATTTATAGTTTTTGATCGATTTTAATTTCAATTTTCGGACTTTTCAACTGATTGTTTGATGTTCTCGTTGTTGGGTTTAGATTGTTTGAATCAGTAGCTACGTTTTCATATATCATACATCGATTTTGGCTAAGTATCCTGGAAAATCACCTTCACCGGAATTTGGGCTCGAGCTCATCGGTTTCAATGGTGATTGGCCGGATTTTGGTCTGGGAAATCAATTTGTTGTTATTGATGTATCTGTTAAGCTTCTGGATTGTTGTTCGTACGGGTTATGATGCAGAAACGGGAGAAAACGGAGCCGTTTGGCTCATTCTTGGTCGCCGAAAAACGGCTGTGACCGGTTTCTGAGGGGGATTCCGGTTGAACCCGAATCCGGTTTTTCCCGACCCGATTTAATTTGTCCCGACCCGTTTACGTTTTAAGCTTGACCCGGGTTCGATCCTAAATTATCCAATCTGTTTTCTAAGAATCTGTTTCTGCAATTTCTATTTTATTTTAAATCAAAATTTAGTTTCTTTTATTCTGAAAATTCATTTTTATTTTCAAAATCAATATTTTAAATTCTGAAAATTTATTTTAATTCAAAAATAAATCTTAATTAGTTAATTAATTAATTTTAGTTGATAATTAATTATTTAATTGGTCAAATAATTTAAATATTAATTGATTAATTAATTTAATTAGTTATTAATTAATTTTAATTAGATTTAATTATTTATTTTTGATTTAAAAATTCCGAAAAATAGTTTCGAGCTTTAAGATATTATTTTAAATTAATTTCCAGGCTCGTTAATCTTATAAAATTATTTTAGGGTGTTTGAACCCTATTATTTTATTATTAAATGATTCGGAGATCGTTTTTATTCCGAAAAATGTTCAAAAATTCATAATAAATAAACCGTTCGTCCGTTTAATATGAAACGAACGCGTACAGAGTCAGAAAAATATTCCGCTTTCAACAAAAATACTTTCGAGACCCAAACCCTTTTGTTTCTAAAGGTCGCTTGTTTTACGAATGATTCTAAGTCGTTAATTCATCGATAAATCATATTTTTGACTTGATTTCAGTTTTAAACATACCGAGTCGACCCTTTTCATGAACTGAGTCATATGTGATATGAATTAAGTGATACGTGAGTTATGTGTTTATGTGTTATGTGAATTATGTGTGAATATGGATCATAAGTCTTGTGTTTGACTGTTTTTCTTGTGTGTGGGCTATCGTATGGGTAGACGATAGGCTTTTGACGCGTAGTTCGTCGAGTGGTTATCGATTAGACAATTAAAGTTCTATATTTTAATTATAAATGCAGATCATTCGAGTTGATCAAGACAAGATGTTGGATAAAGAGTGAGATGGAATGGAAGTGGATATCTGGCTTCTAGCAATCGCAGGAGCAGCGTATCAGTAAGGTTTTGAAAAGCAGGACGGAGATGTCTTGAGACAGAATGTCAGAATAGATGCGTCTTTGCGAGTGTGACTAACTGCTAAAACCCAAAGGCAAGTACCCCTGACTTCACTTATCATTCAAGTGACGTTTATTTCGAATCATATTATGCAAGTATTGTTTTCCCTATTCTCTGTTCGGAATAGATAAATGTTTTACATATCGCTGAATTAAATAATTCTGTTTATGCAAATACTCATCTGCTATTCTATATTCAAAATAGTCAAGTGATTTTACTTATCCAATTATTGGATTTATAAATGTTTTGGATTTTGAGAAAAGTGATTTGGTTGTGAATATTCCTACCCAAGTTAATGGGGGAATAAAATTATTTCGGGTGTCGAGTATCATGACCCCTTTTTAATAAAAGGTTTTGAGATTGAATGGTTACTGATTGCGTAAGAGGCCGAAGTACCGGTCCAGTGTGAGCTATTATACAGAAGTGTAATACGGAAGTGTAATATCTTACAAGGCTTGTTATGCCTTTTCTGGTGCCCTATAGGTACCGTATGTCTTCGGGATACGGGTAGTACCTATATTAACGGTATGGCTGCGGGATATCGGTGTTGTTTCATGACTGATCATCAGGAACAACATAGTGCATAATTTGGTTCCAATCGATATTATTATATTGCTTTTGATAATCTTATAAGGAATGATTTATCAACTGTTTCTGTTTTGGAATAATGGTAAAATGCAGTTTTGATTCAGATTCTGAATTATGCTGATACTTACGTTGTTGTTAAATATCAAAGGTGGTATTAATATAGATGAATGATGTTGACTTCAGTATGGAATGTTGTGAGCATCAAAGTTCGTATTGACATCTAATTTGATATGACAAAAATATAAATATTAATTTGAAGAGTTCGGTTTTGAATAAAGTTTATGATTCAATCCATAATCTTTGTTTCATGTTATTGTGGTTTACGATATTTCCATAAACACTGTTTTACGAGTTTTATTCTCGTTAAGATTCAAAGTATTGCTGAAGCATCTCGCTCAAAAATATCAAATTGGTTTTGAATACAATTAAGTAATTAAATCTAAGATTCCTCAACTAAAATTTTATGATTCAGCAATTATGATTTCAAATGTTCTGCTCTAATGCAGATGTCAGTTTTATATCAAAACAACCATATATATATATTAAAATGATCTTGCTGAGCATTTCTTCCGCTAATACTTGCCTGTTTTTAAATTTAACCTCCAGTGAGGATTAGCTTGCGCTGCTTAACTACGAAATTCGAGGAAGCAAAGAAGAAGCTCTTGGGAGGTGATTGGTCCAGGGTTTGCGGGCTAGTGTAAGTTTTATTGTATAAAGTTGTTTATATTATATTATATTATCGTTGTGTATTTTATTTGGGCCTAGTATACTTCATTTCGAAGTTATACTAGTGGGTTTAGTTTTGAGTTGGAATTTGTTGAAAAGAGTTTTAAAAGAAAGTAAAAAAAAAAAATTATTGATGAAATTTGGAATTCTTGTTTCTAGAACTGTAACCTTAAAAGATCTTGGATTAGTTGGGGTCATTTATGATAATTATCTTCCGTTGGCATTTATTTATTGATTTAACAGGTTAATTTGGATTGAGATTTTATAGTGACGACCAAATCCTCTGACCCGGATTTGGGGGGCGTTACAGGTTGGTATCAGAGCTGAGGTTATAGTAAACTAGAAACGAGAGTGTGTAGGAGTGTGTATAGCTATGTGAGGACGTTTGAACTCATATCGATTTCCTGTTGGACTATTGGATATAGTACCAACGAATAAGTTAAGATAGGCGCATTCGTTTGAGATGATTGTGCTGAGCTGGATGGAACTCTGGAAAGCTGCAAACTTCTATTGTGGAATCTTTCGAGACTACGATTCGATGACGATGGAGATTATCGATATCATTGGAACGTGAAGAAGTGTCTAGAAGTGGGTGACGATTTAACTGGAGAGTTCAAATTGAAGATAAATATTAAGACTTTGGCAATACCTTCTCTTTCTATAATTCCTTTTGACATCTCTCAAAAGGAAGTAATTGTTAGAGGATATATTCCCTAACACTCATTTTCAATCATAACTGTGTTTTAAATGTGCCAGAGGTTATCATGAAGCCTATTTTTCAGGTTTTGATAGCTCTGCCAAGTTATGATAATTTAACTTCCACTTTTCTTATTTGGTGGATAGTTTCTTGGTAATGTGACACCACTTGCTCATTTGGTGTCAGAATTTTTGTTCTCTGGATTTTATTTCCTTCAGAAATATCATCTTTGAAATATTTTCAGTTTTATTCATTTGATTTTGAATTCCTTTTATATTCTTTAATTCTGACTGAGATGAACAACCCTAACTATAGGGGACACAAGGTATACCTGTCTGTGTGATAGGAGTCGGATGGGACGCCATCACTTGTGTGTATTGTGAATACATGAAGGTTAACAACCTTTAGTAGTGTCTTAATTTGGACACGCAATACCAAGTTCATTTGATCATATTGATCTCTCAGTTATTCTTTCATTTCAACAAAGCTTTCTCATAAATTCAGACTTTTGTACCCACAATGGTGGGACACCAGTTATGGTATCAAATTCTTTTCTTTTTGAAATTCCATAATTTTATTAACTCAAATATTCGAAGGTTTACCAATCAAGTTAAGCTGAGTTATCCTGGTCAAGTCAAAGCAAGGTTATGTGATGGGATTATCAAGAGCCACAGTGGATTGCGATGCGGTTGTAATATTAGTGGTGTATAGCGAAGTCAATCTGTTTCTTTATTTCTCTTTCTCTCTCTTTCTTTTCTTCCCTCTATCTTTTTCTCTATTCTTCTTTCTCGCGATCAGTAAAAGTGATTCTATTGAGGAATTGATCAAAGGATGTAGACGGAATAGTGGTACACAGTGAAGCTCCTGTAAAAGTTTTTATTATGCAAGGAATACAAGATTTGTTTGAGATTATGGAAAATTGAGGTTATTTGGAAATGGAAAGTTGGTTAGAAAACCCTTAGTGTTTTCTTCTGCTGATTCCGAGGACGGAATCCTTATAAGGTGGGTAGATTGTAATATCCCATATTTTTAGATATTATTTTATTATAATTATTTGAAATTATTTATGTGATTTTATGTGAATTTTGGTGAATTATCTGATAAGTGGAATTGATGTTTGGGTGTTTATATGCGATATTATTTGAGGATTTTAATTTTTATGTGCTCAAAATAAAATATAGATAATTGTGATATTTTTCTGGTAATTTTTGGACTGTTAGATGATTTTATATTGATTTATGAATTATTAATTATTTTCTGAATAATTATCAAAATTATTTTATAAAGCCGGGAATCATCCGACTTCAACCGTTTTTGCGTTTTTATAACCCGAAACTCTTTCGAAAACTCCTTTCTAACCTAATCTGGTAATTTCGGACATTTTCCGTGTTTTAACTTTTTCAATCCGGATTACGGTTTGACCCGTGCGCGGCTCGGCGCAAGATTTTCGATACGATAGTTATTTCGGTAATCAATAAAACCCGTATTCTCGAGAGAAGAGATATTTTTACATTATTTTCGAATATGGTGTTTTATAAAAAGCTCGGTGTTGATAATTATTCAATTCTGGTATTAAATTGTATCATTTTACATTTACTTAGCCGCTAAGTAACCTATTTTTGGATCCGATATGATCCAATAGGATACTCGTTATGTGCTTAAGATGCATTTCTATGAATCAACCCATAATTTGGATACGTGTTTATTAGCGTTACTCTTTTTATCTCATTTTATGTGTGTGAATGTATTTTATACGTGTTCGAGTTTTTCGGTTAAATTAAATATCGTTTTTATTTTTCGAAAATTAATGAACCAGGACCCCACTGGGACGTCAAACCCTACAAAATTCGTGTTTTTATTTTTATAAAATTATACGTATTTCAAATATCCAGTATTTCTGCATTTTTGAATTATTCGCTATTTTTGGGGAATTTTGATGCGAATTTTACATTTTACTGTTTTTAAAAAATATTCCCCGTAATTATAATTTTGGGGCTTAATTATTATAATTAAGGGATAAAAACACTCTTAATTTATTTTGGGGTGTAATTTTCGTAGAAATATAAATACCAGCAGATTTATTATTTTATTCATTTTTTATATATAAAAATTTTAGAAAATAGAAATCTCAAGAACAAGTTTTGGGGGTTAAAATTCATTCATCATCTTTATCTTTTGATTTCTGGAGCTACAGATTATGGTTTTTGATGCTCTATACACCAAATCGAAGCTCGTGAAGAGCCCTTCAATTTGATACCGGTATCATCGGATAAGGTCCATTATGTTGTAATTTCGTTTTTCATCATAATGAACTCAAATTGGGTTTGTGATTTTGGATGATTTGTAGATGTTTATGATGTTAGCAATAGTTTCAAAATGATTCCACGGATCGATTTCTATAAATTTTGTCGATGTTGTAGTTCGAAATGTTTATAGTTAAATTTATAGTTTTTGATCGATTTTAATTTCAATTTTCTGACTTTTGAACTGATTGTTTGATGTTCTCGTTGTTGGGTTTAGATTGTTTGAATCAGTAGCTACGTTTTCGTATATCATACATCGATTTTGGGTAAGTATCCTGGAAAATCACCTTCGCCGGAATTTGAGCTCGAGCTCATCGGTTTCAATGGTGATTGGCCGGATTTTGGTCTGGGAAATCAATTTGTTGTTATTGATGTATCTGTTAAGCTTCTGGATTGTTGTTCGTACGGGTTATGATGCAGAAACGGGAGAAAATGAAGCCGTTTGGCTCGTTCTTGGTCGCCGAAAAACGGCTGTGACCGGTTTCTGAGGGGGATTCCGGTTGAACCCGAATCCGGTTCTTCCCGACCCGATTTAATTTGTCCCGACCCGTTTACGTTTTAAGCTTGACCCGGGTTCGATCCTAAATTATCCAATCTGTTTTCTAAGAATCTGTTTCTGCAATTTCTATTTTATTTTAAATCAAAATTTAGTTTCTTTTATTCTGAAAATTCATTTTTATTTTCAAAATCAATATTTTAAATTCTGAAAATTTATTTTAATTCAAAAATAAATCTTAATTAGTTAATTAATTAATTTTAGTTGATAATTAATTATTTAATTGGTCAAATAATTTAAATATTAATTGATTAATTAATTTAATTAGTTATTAATTAATTTTAATTAGATTTAATTATTTATTTTTGATTTAAAAATTCCGAAAAATAGTTTCGAGCTTTAAGATATTATTTTAAATTATTTTCCAGGCTCGATAAATCTTATAAAATTATTTTAGGGTGTTTGAACCCTATTATTTTATTATTAAATGATTCAGAGATTGTTTTTATTCCGAAAAATGTTCAAAAATTCATAATAAATAAACCGTTCGTCCGTTTAATATGAAACGAACGCGTACAGACTCAGAAAAATATTCCGTTTTCAACAAAAATACTTTCGAGACCCAAACCCTTTTGTTTCTAAAGGTCGCTTGTTTTACGAATGATTCTAAGTCGTTAATTCATCGATAAATCATATTTTTGACTTGATTTCAGTTTTAAACGTACCGAGTCGACCCTTTTGATGAACTGAGTCATATGTGATATGAATTAAGTAATACGTGAGTTATGTGTTATGTGAATTATGTGTGTATATGGATTATAAGTCTTGTGTTTGACTGTTTTCCTTGTGTGTGGGCTATCGTATGGGTAGACGATAGGCTTTTGACGCGTAGTTCGTCGAGTGGTTATCGATTAAACAATTAAAGTTCTATATTTTAATTATAAATGCAGATCATTCGAGTTGATCAAGACAAGATGTTGGATAAAGAGTGAGATGGAATGGAAGTGGATATCTGGCTTCTAGCAATCGCAGGAGCAGCATATCAGTAAGGTGTTGAAAAGCAGGACGGAGATGTCTTGAGACAGAATGTCAAAATAGATGCATCTTTGCGAGTGTGACTAACTGCTAAAACCCAAAGGCAAGTACCCCTGACTTCACTTATCATTCAAGTGACGTTTATTTCGAATCATATTATGCAAGTATTGTTTTCCCTATTCTCTGTTCGGAATAGATAAATGTTTTACATATCGCTGAATTAAATAATTTTGTTTATGCAAATACTCATCTGCAGTTCTATATTCAAAATAGTCAAGTGATTTTACTTATCCAATTACTGGATTTATAAATGTTTTGGATTTTGAGAAAAGTGATTTGGTTGTGAATATTCCTACCCAAGTTAATGGGGGAATAAAATTATTTCGGGTGTCGAGTATCATGACCCCTTTTTAATAAAAGGTTTTGAGATTGAATGGTTATTGATTGCGTAAGAGGCCGAAGCACCGGTCCAGCGTGAGCTATTATACAGAAGTGTAATACGGAAGTGTAATATCTTAAAAGGCTTGTTATGCCTTTTCTGGCGCCCTATAGGTACCGTATGTCTTCGGGATACGGGTAGTACCTATATTAACGGTATGGCTGCGGGATACCGGTGTTGTTTCATGACTGATCATCAGGAACAGCATAGTGCATAATTTGGTTCCAATCGATATTATTATATTGCTTTTGATAATCTTATAAGGAATGATTTATCAACTATTTCTGTTTTGGAATAATGGTAAAATGCAGTTTTGATTCAGATTCTGAATTATGCTGATACTTACGTTGTTGTTAAATATCAAAGGTGGTATTAATATAGATGAATGATGTTGACTTCAGTATGGAATGTTGTGAGCATCAAAGTTCGTATTGACATCTAATTTGATATGACAAAAATATAAATATTAATTTGAAGAGTTCGGTTTTGAATAAAGTTTATAATTCAATCCATAATCATTGTTTCATGTTATTGTGGTTTACGATATTTCCATAAACACTGTTTTACGAGTTTTATTCTCGTTAAGATTCAAAGTATTGTTGAAGCATCTCGCTCAAAAATATCAAATTGGTTTTGAATACAATTAAGGAATTAAATCTAGGATTCCTCAACTAAAATTTTATGATTCAGCAATTATGATTTCAAATGTTCTACTCTAATGCAGATGTCAGTTTTATATCAAAACAACCATATATATATATATATATATATATATATATATTATAATGATCTTGCTGAGCATTTCTTCCGCTCATACTTGTCTGTTTTTAAATTTAACCTCCCGTGAGGATTAGCTTGCGCTGCTTAGCTACGAAATTCGAGGAAGCAAAGAAGAAGCTCTTGGGAGGTGATTGGTCCAGGGTTTGCGTACTAGTGTAAGTTTTATTATATAAAGTTGTTTATATTATATTATATTATCGTTGTGTATTTTATTTGGGCCTAGTATACTTCATTTCAAAGTTATACTAGTGGGTTTAGTTTTGAGTTGGAATTTGTTGAAAAGAGTTTTAAAAGAAAGTAAAAAAAAAAATTATTGATGAAATTTGGAATTCTTGTTTCTAGAACTGTAACCTTAAAAGAGCTTGGATTAGTTCGGGTCATTTATAATAATTATCTTCCTCTGGCATTTATTTATTGATTTAACAGGTTAATTTGGATTGAGATTTTATAGTGACGACCAAATCCTCTGACCCCGGATTTGGGGGGCGTTACAGCCGGGCTAAAGGAAATACAGGAATCATTTGAGATTCTAAATGATTGACGAATCACAAAATAGTGTTTTTGTCACTTACCCTCCTAAGAGAGAGACCACCCACTGGTGAAAGACCAAGAAAGGCACGGAGCAAGAGGTTATGATAAACTTATTACAGTTCAGTCAATTGTTTTGAGGAAAGTACTTCCCAAGGTTATGGAGATAGTGTAAAAGCTTTAGAGCCAGAACAAAGCGGACGAGTATGATGAATTATGAATCTAAGTTGTAAAAGTTGTCAAGATTCGTTCTGAGGACACGAATCTAGAATGACGGGATGTTTGAAATCAATGCTTATGTTGTGTTAGTTCGGGAAATAATGATAAGAGAAAGGAAAATAAAAAGAAACTGAAGTGGAAAGGAATATAAAGGCAATAGAGTTTGAGGAATAATAAGGAATTTGGGTATGAGGAAACCCTAAAGACTCGTAGCAATAGAAATAGAAAAGTAAGTAATCGTCAGGATGAGGGTGATTCACCATGAGTTAAATTGATGGTTGAAGGCATAAGAGATACATATATGTTGTACCCCCTTCAAGTTGGAAGGATTCGGGAAACCTTGAGATAGTTCGAAGGATAAATAATGAGACGCGGATAGACCGAGGAGACAAGAAAGTAAGAAATTAGGAAAATTGGATGAAGGAAGTGACCTTCAAGAATGTGGAGTGTGAGACCGGTGGCTTGATACCCAGGAAGGAAGACGCCAGGAATGAGAGATATCCCAACATTGAGATGACTGTTGAGATAAACAACAAAAGTAAATACGGAATTATTAAGATGGAGTTCACGTTGAACACGACCAATATCTTCCAGAACATCCTTGTTATCATTACCGAATCAGGCAAGAAAAGTGGATAACCGTTATTGTCTTTTGAGGCCATATGGATTGACCTCATTTTGGATAAGGATATTATTATGAAATTAGGCATATACTATCGAGGTGGGAATGATTGAATAAAGACACCCTCATCAGGGATATATGACTTGATTTATCCATGGAAGGATGCATGTACCTTTTTAAAGGTGGAATTAAGAATAGAACATCGGTAACTTAAAATGAATCCTAGGGGAATGCATAAAGGTTGGCATTTCACCCTTAATAGGGACAACATGAGTTTTGACAAGTATGAATTGGAAAGGATCAAGGTAACAACAACCTTTAAAGATCAGTAAAGAAATTTTTCAGAAGTACATAGACAATGGTTCTAGTATTAGTAAATGGTATTTTGATATGCCCTGTATCTAGGGAATACAGGAGGAACGATTCAAGGATAACCTAACCTTAGAGGTTTTACAAGGAGAAAGGTAATATTCAAAATTCTCAAGAGTAAAAATGTTGATAAATGAAATATGACGTAATTATAATGACGCCAAGTGGGGCACGTGTTAAACCACGAGAAAGTATGGATCGAACCAGTAAAGGTCGAAATTGTTCAGGGCCATTAGGGCTTAAGATAAAAGATGTTCTAAGTATGATTGAGAGTCAGTCATGGCAATGTTCACATCTAATGACTAAGGCAATGACTTATGGAAAAGAAAATGGTGATTTTTTTTTCTTCTAACCAGGACTTAAAGAAAAGCATTTTCACATAAGCAGTGATTGAAATGAGGTAGAAAATTTAGTTGGAGGTGGTTAAAATGACATTGATTGTAAGGAAATTTTACTATCAGGAAAGGCCAAAGAGGTGGCCGACACTTTAAATGTAAGAGGATAATTATAGGCGCTCGTGCGAGAGAAATACAGTGATGATGGTTGAAGCCGGGAAGGTTGTATTACGGTTCGGAAGATTGACATTCCTTCTGATGACTGTGCAATACTCAACCGTAATAGTAGTTGGGTAAAGGTTTAATTCGTGTGATCGCCATGAGCGGGCTATCTATCTTAGAAGGTACTATCTTGAGATAAGCCAGAACCATGTTTCAAGAAGGACTAAACGAACCTTTGAGTTAAGTCTTCTATTGAAGGCATATGATTAAGAAGGGTATTAACCTGCTATCGTTGCTTTGATTGAAACTCTTCTGCAATTTTATCTGCTTCATGTCATGAATGTACGTCAGGATCTGGAGTGTTCTTCATGAATTATGAATGGTAATTATATTAACTCCTTATGACAGGTTTGGACTCCGTATGGTTAGCTATTAAGATTCCAAGGAAAATGAATGACGACAGTAGGTCAGTGGTGGACCATAGTAATGCAGCAACGATTCTTTAAATAATGAGCCGATTACAATCGTGAGAGTTGTAGTGTAATGGATGTTGAGATTGGGTACCCCTAATCGGGTTGTGGTGATGTATAAGTTGTCGTTGAATAGACTGGTTAAGTAGATTATCTACCTATTGAATATTTATTCCTTCTTATCAATAGAGAGTCGTATTACTATACGAGGAAGGTTGCGATGCAAGCATATAATTCTAGTAACGATGGTGTCTAGAATGAGATCCTAGATTCGATTTTCGATGTCGAGGGAGTTTCAAAGGTGATTATGTATAAGCTCGATGAAGAGCATGGGTCCATAGAATGATGGACGAAATAGCAAAAATATTTAGGCATGTGAAATACGATGCTATAATACTTGATGTTGATATAAATACATATATGTTTTGTTCTCCTATGACAAACCTCTATAGTTCAGAGGTAGATTCCAAGCCAGATATTTTATGGCAATATTTTTTTACATATATACAATTATCTTCAGTTCGTTCTTTTCTCTTCTTTTCATTTCATGTAAGCTGAGAAGAACAACCCTTCCAGAAGGGGAGGTATAGCCGAATGACTATCTATCTTTGTGATAGAAGCCAAGTAGGATACCACATGTCATTTAATTGCTTGTCAAGTGCTAAAGGATGGCCACATTCTGTACTAACTATGCAATAGAACAAGTGTTCATGATCATAGTGATCTCTCAACAAATTCCTTTACTTTTATATGATGGATCAAGCTTTCGAAGATGGAAGCAGCTAAAGGAAGTAGTATCAGTACGATGGTATTCTGATTCTAACGTGTTAGTGATACTAAGGTTGACGTGGTTATTAAAAGGTTATAGAACGCTAACGAGAAAAAGTATAACCAGTATAATATTAGGAACGGAAGGTAGTAGCGATTACGAACTGGAAAAGAATGGGTATTGAGAAGCAAAAGCTCTAATGCTAAAAGCTATAATGAGAGTCTGTGCAATAGACTTGAGAGAATTTGGAATGATCACTTAACGCGGATTGAGTTTTCTCACAATAATAGATCGTATGTCAGGTATCGAGATGTCGTCTTATGAGATCTTTGAGGGAAGAAAATGTCGATCTCCCTTATGTTAGGAGGAAGTTGTAGAGCGCAAGATGCTCGGACCAGCAGTGGTCCAAAGGACCAAGGATATGATAGATCTAATCAGAGGACGGCTGGTAGTAGCCCAAGATGGACATGAGAAATATGTTAATTTGACACGAAAGGACAAAGAATATGAAATAGGGGACCTAGTAATGTTAAAGGTATCCCTTGGAAAACAACATTTGTCAATTATATCAACGATATAACTCTTGGATAGTTTAGTGGAACAACAATTATTCACATTTATCCAATAAATCTCACCAAACTCTGTGCCTCTAAGTTCACAATCCTATTGTGGTAACTTAGTTAAGTCAAACCCAAATGTCTAAAAATATCATATACTTCAACACGTTATCCCATGATAGATGGGCGTACTTCGCTTTGGCGAACCCACTCCTTATCGATCTAGCGGTTGACGTGTTGGACATATTGAAAGGCATCTAAACAACTTAATATAAACATTAGGGTTTTGTTAGTATTATAATGATCATGATCCCATCATAAAGAGATTCCCAATTTTTCCTTGAATAAAATACTTCAAATCAATACTCGTCAATGGTTTGATTTCAAGGTAATGGAGGAGTCACACCGGTCTCGCTTAAAACCCACAGCCTTACAAGTTCAATGAACCTGTTGTTGACAAAATTGACACATGTCGGATTAAAGAAGATTCATATTTTATTCCGTGTTTCATAAATACGAGAATCTCATAATCATTTGTAAATTTTAAAATCTTGAGTCGTTACAGATTTTATCTTGTTTAGCAGGCATGGCATGGGTGACGTATCTAATACATTCATTCATGCATGATTAATCTAATTAAAGTATGCATCATCAACTATTCTAAACATACATTCATACATCAATATGTAAAGTGCGGTATGTAAACGTGCTTGGTTATGGCCTTTATCCTATGTGATTCTTTCAAGCTAATGAAAGGATCAAGGTTAATCTATGGTGAATAATATAAATACAATTACAATTACAAGTCTTCATTCTTCTTGTCCCGATAGTTGCTTCTCCTCTTGGATCATCCCTTCTTGAAGTACATTACATAAAAGAACCTATACTAATGTACTTACATAAGAAAACTCGAGTTACATTCGAGGTAAAATAGTTACAATATAATGAATATGACATGCAAGTCGTATTTATAAAACCAAAACCATAAACTTTAGTGTAAAGGTCTTAAGGCCATAAGCAGCACCATGCTCAAGTAAACAAATAAAGAACTTGAGAAAAATAAAATATAGCAGGGGTCCGGGGCGGCAGCCCCCTGGCGGGGTCCATGACGGCAACCCCGGGCGGGGGTTCGGGGGCGGCAGCCCCAGGGCGGGGTCCAGGGGCGGCAGACCCCGACTGGGGTCAGCTCAAAGAAGAAATTTTTAATTTGAGAAGACCAGTCTAGTACGGAAATCTCAATTTTGGGACTAAAGATCATATCTTAACTAGCCTCTGCCACTACTGCATCAAATGCAGTTTCAACGGATAATACACAAATCCATCAACGGATAAATTCATCAACGGATAATTTTATCAACGAATAATTCTATCAACGGATAAGTCCATCAATGGATAAATCCATCAACAGATAAATCCATCAATGAATAAATCCATCAACGGATAAATCTATCAACGGATAAATATATCAACGGATAAATCCATCAACGAAAGACCAGACTAGTGTAGAAATCCAACTTCAGAACTACAGATCATATCTGAACCAGTCTCTACCCCTAGTGCATCATATGCAGTTACAGAAGTATGTATCATATACACACTAATCATTCCCCGTAGAACAGATCATGTCAATACACCATCTGTCCAACAGTTTAGATCACTATCTGTCTAACAGTTTAGATCACTATCTCAAACCAGATATCATGCATAACATACAAATTGTATACTAATCAGTCATGGCATAATATAACGTGCTAGTATCATCATATACGTAAACATCATGTGAATATACAGAAAGCTCTATATAACAGTTCGATCATAAATCAACATAACAACATGTTGTATTAAATCTCACACATAAATCGTATCACATACATATATGGCATATTTGATTCATGCTTAATATATCAAAACGGTTGAACACGTAACCAAATAATCCCATTATACGCATAGCTCTAATATCATTGTTAGGAATTCGGGCATATAAATGCAGCGGAAAATCAAAAATTTCGAATCCCTACTGCATGATCTATGTATAATGAACGGATGATTATGGAGAATGGGATCATGTACCTTAATAAAGCTTTCCTTCTGAATATGATGAACGTTATGTTGCTCTCACATATTCAACAAGATCAATATCTACAAATTCTTCATCAAATTCTTCATCTCCCAGTTCAACATCTGATACGTCTGTTTGTTGTTGCCTTTACTGATTTGATTGCTTATTTTTCTTTTCTGTTGTATCCCCTTGGCTTTTTGGAATAAATACATCACTGATCAAGTCTTTAATCATCAATAGGTTCTGATTTTTTGGATCTTTTTCTAATGAAGACTTCAGATCCATATCAAACAAAATCTTTGATTCAATTAAATCATTTGCTCTCTCTCGTAATTTTTTAACTTCATCCGCTATATGCAATATATTTTAAGAGACATTATATAAGATACAATACAAGTTGTAAATGTGATTAAAAAGCAAAAATTGTTGATTAAACTGTCAAGTATTAGTGATTTTATAGTAGTGAATTAGTGATTAAAGTTCAAGAACTAATGATC
Source organism: Apium graveolens (assembly GCF_009905375.1). Lineage (NCBI taxonomy): Eukaryota > Viridiplantae > Streptophyta > Magnoliopsida > Apiales > Apiaceae > Apium > Apium graveolens. The sequence goes on along the minus strand of NC_133650.1, from coordinate 25,858,676 downwards.
AAAATATTAAATTTTAGTGATCATACATTATCTTCATGTGTTTTGCCTGGATCACTCTGCGTAATTTCCATTTGTTTTTCAGCATCCTTGTCACCCTGTGTTTTTTTAATTGTTAGTAGTGGTTTTTAATGTAATACAATATTAAGAGCAATAATTTTTTAAAGTACCTGATTTTGATTTTTGACACATTTTTGTTCAGTCCATCTTGATTCTGTTCCCAGCCGTCATTACCAGCTTCATATCCAGTATATTGATTGTCATTCAAGATTTTTTTCCTGGGAATTTAAACCATAAGGAATTAATCAGTTTAAGCAAGTATTCAAAAAAGAATGCATAGATGTTTAATATTTGTAAATTTTACCTTTTTAGTTATTTTTTCCTTCTGTGATTGTTGTTCCGAATAATGGCTCAATGTTGGCATAACAGCACCAACCCCAAAAACTCAGTTGAACACTTCAATTAATTGCCTGTCTTTGTTTTAACAGTTCCTCATGCCATCCTTTGTATGACGGAAAGTGCCTCTCTACAAAGTTGATTCCTCTATGGCGTACTCAGTCTACATAGAATAACTATATAACAACAGATTTTTTATAAATACATTTTTTTGTAAAATAATAACAATGCACATAATACAATTAAATACAATTCTTACTATTAAAAACAACATTGATCCCATGAAGAAAACATAATTTTTTTGTTCCAACTATCAGTTACTTTAACTAGGTAGGAAATTAGGTACTCTACCCAATTAAACTTGCACAAATCATCAAATTGCTATCCAACTTAAGAAGTTGTTTGTCAATGTATACATGTGTTGGTGTTCCAAACATGACATTTGACAAAACTATAACAAAATTCAGTTTAAAATTCTCAGTCAGCCCTTGGCCATTCATCAGTTCGACCACCATTCCAGTAGTAAATTGTTCCCTTTTGTCAGCAGGAAATTGTTCTAGCCACTTCTTAGTCCTCTTCTCGTACTTGTCTCCTGATGCCAGCATGATAGACTGTCCTCCGTAGGGGATTTCCAACACATTAAAAACATCTTCTTCAGTGATTTATATGTTTGAATGTTTAAGCCTCAAAGAAACATTGTTATGGTAAAAAATCTGAAAGATGTTATATGCAAGCTTTGATGGCAATAACTCCAAACAAAAATCGACTAAATGCTCGAATCCAGAATCTCTAACCCATTCCTTTTGTTCTTCAGAGAGGTAGTATACCATTTGGCTGAACAATCTTGGAGAATTCCTGATTTTTAAATCTTCTTTTGGTTTATTGATATGCACAACACCTTCAATCTGGTTGATATTTTTAAAATTAAAAAATGTGAGTGTGTATAAAAGGAAGCATAAGAACTTAGTTCTATTATTCATATGATTAACCTTAGTGTCTAGTTTTGCAGTTTTCTTCTTTGGAATTCTCAAATATGCCCTTTTCTCTTTGGCTCTTCACCTTTAATATTGTCCTGTTTATAAAATTTAATAATTCAAGATCTAGATATTAATATCTAAAATATAAATTACAACTTTAATAGTGATTTCTATGTACAATATAATGATTATAATGTGCAATTTAGTGATTACTATGCACATTTTAGTGAGTAACATGTGTAATACAGTGATTTTTGTACCTTTTTCTTTGTCCTCTTCTTCCACTTGTTCATTTTTGGTTTCTTGCTTGGTTCTTACTCTTCAACTTGATCTTGACTATCTTGTGTTTCAGTTTTTTCAAATTTCATTTCCTCTTCAACATTCTTTTGAATTACAAAAATTAATAATTTAACATCTAGAAATTACTATATATATAAAATATAACTAAATTTAACAGTTGTTAATTTTTTAGGGTTCACCAACTCCTTAAATAGGTTTTAAAAATATTTACCTCTTTTTTAACTAAATAGAAATTAGGATAAATATTACATCTATTTAGGGCCCTAAACCCTGGAGCCTAAACCCTATTTACTATACGGTTTAGGGCCATTAGGCCCTAAATCCTAGAAACCAGCGACCCTAAATCATAGAAACCAGATTGTATAAATAATGATTACTATCTATAATTTAAAATGTAACTAAATTTAACAGTTGCTAATTTTTTAGGGTTCACCAACTTCTTAAATAGGTTTCAAAAATATTTACCTCTTTTTTTACTAAATAGAAACTAGGATAAATATTGATGAAAGTGGCTTTCATCAATATCGTAACATATTTATACAATACCTTGTATTGGCGTGGTAATGCGCTATCACCTTCACTCGATTGAACTCATCCTGAATCTGTTGCACTTCACCTTTCTTTTTTAACTGTGCTGACACATCCTTTTTCTTTTTCTACGTAAAATTAAAAAAAATGTAAGTACACTTCCTATGACGAATTTTATTAAGGAACAAGCACATGTAAATTACCACCACTGTTCGGAGGCTGACTAAATGTCGAGGCCACGCTAAGTGAGAACCAACTGCTTCACAAACTTGTTCTATTTCACCAGGTATCGGCACTGGAACTAATGCGTCTGGTTGTATGTGTCCGTCAACCGACACACGAACGTGTCCAGACATTAGCGGAACTCCATGTACTATGACACTCATCTTTTCATCATCGAAACGCGTACCAAAAGCAACTTTGTTTTTGACGCTATCGACATCCGGCTCACAAATTTGCGGACCCTACAATAATGAATCATAAGTCTATATGTGTTTCAAATCCAGGAAACCAGACTGTATAAATAGTGATTTCTATGTACAATATAGTGATTACTATATGTAATTTAGTGATTAGTATGTACAGTTTTAGTGAATAACATGTGTAATATAATATTTTTTTACATTTTTCACTGCCCTCCTCTTTCACTTATTCATTTTTGGTTTGTTGGATGGTTCTTACTCTTCATATTGTTCTTGACTTTCTCGTGTCTCTTGTTGTTCAATCTCCATTTCATCTTGACTTTTTTGTGTCTCGTGTTCTTCTTGAATATCCTCCAGAGTAGTCTCTGGTGTTTCTTTTGTTGATATTTCATCCTACTTAGTTTTTTTAATTATTAGTATCATATAGGGGTGATAAGTAAGGTGAAGAAAAAATGGAAAATCTGCAGAGTAATCTGGCAAATTACAAATAACAGAATAAGTGTAGAATACATACATCGTTATAGTTTTCTGCAGTTTGCTTAATTTTTTATTTGGTCTTGTATAAACCCTTATTTTCTTTACTGTTTCACTATTTCTTCTTGGAGGAGTATTTGGCTCTGCATCATTTATAAGAATTATAAAATGAATGGAACTATGAAATTACTGTAAACAATTTTTAAATATATTATACCTTGTTCCATTGTATTTTGTTGATCTGTTGAATCTTCCATGTCAACAAAGATAGGTGTGGTTTGTCTTATTTACCGAGTTGATTGTCTTATTCTTGAACTTCGTCGTGGTGTTACTGTAGAAGCTCCTGTAAAATTGATAGTAAAAATTAGTAAATTTTATCACAACAATCAACAAGATAAGTTGAAGGTTCACTAATTACTGTGAAATAATCACTTAATATTTCAACAAAATCAATCAATTTCATCAACATTAGGACTAATCAACAGGAGTTGACTTTATCAATACTAACTAGGAACACCCACTCTAATACAAAGAGATAATTAAGATACAGAAAAATTGTATCAAGTCATATCCATTGTACATATGCGCTAGTTTTCTTCAGACTTGAGCTGTGTTGGCTCTCTGAATTAGTAACTTGTGCTGAGAACTTGAATATTACTACCAGGTCTTTTGGTAGTTACTAATAAATTGTGTTTTTAGCTTATGCTTCAAGCTAACACAATTATTATGCAAGTATTCTGAAATGTAGTCGAAATCAGTTAACAAAGAATCAAATATGTTTAAAAAGCTGTCCTAATAAAGTCACAGGTGCAGTTCACTATATTTAACCCTCGCTTTGTTTACTATTTTTGTGCAATATAAAAAAAAATAGGGACCAAAAAAGTTGTTCCAACCACATAATTTCCGCTGTGATTAGTAGCCTCTGGTGTGCTCCGAGCAGTAATTAAATTAATGTTAAAAAAAGGAAATATATATACATAACTACAAGCTCAGCAGGCCAAGCAGGTACAGGGCCAAATTAGTTATTTTGTTTGAACTATTCCTTCTTGTTCTTATGCAATTCAACATCTAAAAAGTAACATCTAAAAGTAACATAAGCAAGCTAACATCTAAAAAGGAACTACGAGACCACAATAACATCAACATTAATAAGAATCTCCATTCTACATTAAGAACGTTAAATATAACCATAAATAGCACAACCATCAATAAACCAAAACATAAGTCACAACAAACAGTAAAATCTCATCATTAAAAGGCAGAATGCATCGAAGCACAAATTATCCTCGAATCTTATAATCATAAAATGTTCTGTATTTAATCCCTAAATCCAACTTAACAAAATTCTATAATTCACATGTTTTGTATTTAATGTAACTTAAATAATGGATGCTTGTATTTTAGAAATCACTAAAATACAAGCATCCATTCATCAAATTAAGATTACATATAAATTTTTGCAGTTTAGTGTGATGAATTTTCATTAATATACATGTTCATCTAAATACAACTAAATACATCTAAATAATAAACTACAATCTCATGTAACTAAATATGTATAATTAATCACTATACTATGTCTAATATATTAAAGATTCACTAAATATTCTTAAATAATCACTTTCAATAAAATCAATCAATTTCATTAACATTTTTATTAAATCAAATCAAATTATGAAATAAAACACTGTAGAACCTAATTTAACATACCCCCTCTAGTCCTAGCCATTTTTGCTTCAATAAAATGCAAAATATGACCTGCTTGAAGATTAATATGTTAGAATACTGAATAATCATTAAAAAAACCCTAAATATCACTAAAATACAAGCATGCATTCATTAAATTAAGTTTATATGTAAATTTATGCATATTATTGTGATGAATACCTTTAAAACTATGAGATATATACCTTTTCGAGTTGATTTTAATCACAAACTTTGAATTGAATTTCTTCGTTGCTGCAAATGTTTGTTTCAGTTGAAAAGTAGTTCCGTTGAACTCGTTTTTTGAAGGTATATAGAGATATAATGTTGGAATTGAGTGAATAGATTTGAGAACTCGTATTTTGATGGTTCAAATTAGTTTTTTGTTGATTTTTTGGGAGAAGATGATGGAGCAGTTTTGTGCGCGTGATTTGTGTAACTGTTTTTTAATTTTAAGTTTACGGGGCAAATATAAGGGAAGCATTTTTATGGGCTAGGCTGGTGTGTTTTGTTTTGGGTTGGGCTGAGTTTCTAGTTTTTCTTTTAAGGTTGTTTATATTTGAACAACCCCTATATATATATATATATATATATATATATATATATATACAGCTTCCATTTCCTAGTCTGACTCTCAATTTAGATATAATAATGTATATAGACATAACTTTCTTTTCCTGGTCAGATTCTAAATTTCAGAAATATGATGTACACATCGTTTCTCTTTCCTAGACCCACCTTAATTTGATAAAAGTTTTAACGGAATTTAAAACAATTTCACTTTATATGAATTTCAGAAATCAGAACTATTCGGTTGAGTTGTCAATTTGCAATTTTTAAAAAAATGGCCAATTTATCAGGAATCGGTCAAATTGGGTAAATATTTTTTAGCAATTTATCGACGATTTTTTTCAACCGATTTATATTACCTTGCTTATAATTGACTTCTATACTATATCTATACTATACTATAATAACAAGAATCGAGTATACTTTGGTATACCCTATTTTGGTTAGTTTGGTTGTCCCTCTTTAAAAAAATAAAATTAAAATAATATTATAAGAGATGCACAAACAATAAAACTCTAATATCACTAATAAAGCCAACCTACACTGATAAAGACATAGCACTGTGGCACCATAAACTAGGTTATGCCTCCCTTTCTAGCCTAAAACACATCCAAAAATTGAGAGACTGTCACAGTACTAACCAGATATGTGTTTCTTGTCCCATGGAAAAATACACCAAACAACCATTTCCATGTTGCATCAATCTTTGAGCTTCTTCACATGGATATTTGGGGTCCCTATAAAACCCCTTAAAAGTCAAAATATAGATATTTTTTGACTTTAGTTGATGATAACTCGAGTCATACTTGGGTTTATTTGCCAGAGCCAAAATCTGAGGCCCTCTCACAACTTAAAGCTTTCTTGAATTATGTCTCCAACAAATTCAGCAAAATATTCATACTATTCGATCTGACAATGCTCTCGAGTTCACTTTTATAGCTTGTCAATAGTTCTTTTCTGAGAATAAGATTGTGCAGCAAAGCTCTTGCCCATACAGGCCTCAACAAAATGCTCGTGTAGAGCGAAAGCATCGACACATTTTGTAACTTGCATGCGCTTTAAGATTTCATTCTGGAATGCCTTTGGAAATGTGGGGTGCTTGTGTTATGACCTCTGTACATCTGATCAACAAGCCGCCTACTACAGTTCTTGGAAATAAATCACCATATGAGATGTTGCACAAAAAAAGAGCCTGAGTATGATAATCTAAAGGTATTTGGATGTCTGGCTTTCGCATGTAATCCGATACACTCAAGTGACAAGTTTCAATACGGAGGGGTCCCCTGTGCCTTTGTGGGCTATCTACTTAACCAAAAAGGTTATTGACTTCTGAACTTGCAGATCAAACAAGAATTCTCATCTCGTGATGTGCTGTTTCATGTTCCTTATCATCCAAACTCAACCTCGAAATTCATGACACCTGTTCCCCCATCTATGCCTATACCCACAACAGTTGATCCTAATGACATCTATGATTTATCTATTGACACCGAAAACTCGAACTCCCCAACACCCCAGTCTCAATCACAAAGGTCTGCTTCTTCTTCTTCTGACATTGACGAATCATCGAGTGATAATTATCAGATATTGAGTGCAACATAGAGGGTGAGGTGAATGTATTTTCTTGATTTTTAGGCTTTTTCAAACGGTTTAGATATGGTGAACAAAGCAGTCTAATTTGTAAAGATATTGTGTTTAATATAATTAATAAAGCATGCACAACAAACACAGTATTTTCAAAACTCACTTACCTTTGTATTAAAATTAAGTATGTCTTGCTAAAACTAAGCTTCTTCCTTGAGAGAGTACAAGAAAATCTATATCTGTTTGTTACTTTCTAAAATGAAGGACCAGTGTTTACTTTATAGATTAGTAAACACGGGTTTACACAACATGCAATAAGATGTAATAAACCCTACTTTAAGTTATCTCTAAAGCTTTCCATTTTTGGCTTAATAAATCTGAAAGGATATCTTCGATATATTATTTATTTTGGTATTTATATGATTAAACATAAGATTAAGAACACGTAGATCCTCTCCATTAGGACATGAATTTAATTGATCCAAATCAAAGTCAAAAAGTCAAACTAGCAAAATCATGTCTTTTAAACAGATAAAAGAGATATTCCATTCTTGCAAATTATCAAAACTATATCTTTATGGAATATATCTCTTAGGCAATATGATCAAAGAAGAAACATCAAGATATGATATTTCTTAGGCAACAGGAATATGGGCAACAAGCTCGAATAAAGAATATATCAGAAATATTCTTTAGAAGTCTCGTGCTATATCAAAAATATTTAAACTATTCGCTCCAAAATATATCTCTACATATAATCAAAAGAGTTTTTATTCAAAGATTATTAATATTCATGATTGGAATATTAATATCCAGTTCTGCAACTCAATTATGTATACTTACAGTATTTTTCTCCCGTGTCGTATAATCAGCATTTCTCGGAGATTATTCAAAAAATACTCAAACACATTTCCTATCACCCAAATATATCACATATATTAGGAAATATATTTTAAGTATTTATACAAGTCAAAACATTGGTCAAAAGATCCATCTCCTTTAATTCAAGACCAATGATATTTTTACTCGGAAGAAAGGCTGACATAACAGTTCCAATTTTAGATAAAATACTTCCACATGCTAGAATGAGTTGAAATTTGGTATGGATCATTTAAATGGTAATTTCTAAATATGGTAAAAATTTCGTAGCTTTGAGAGATTTTTTGTCCGGGCACAAAAATCGAGGCAGTTGGTCCCACAGTTGACCAAGTTTGACCTAGCTACCATTGACTAAAGTTGACCAAAACTTTCAGGACATCATTTTATATTATTTAAGTAATTATCATATTTTTTATGGTATTTATTTAAGAGGTTTTGGGGTTGTCATAATTAATGGTGCTTAATCCTTAATTAAAGTAATTACGGAATGAATAAAAGAAAAGGAAAATTTATATTTAATATATATATATATATATACATCAGCTGAGATTTGAATGAGTACTAGCTTGTGCTTCCTTCCCACTTGCAAAGAAACACAACCTACTTGCCATGTCATCTGTAATAACCCCAATTTTTGAGAAATTTTGAAACCCTTATGAATAGTGTTTTTGCTGAATGAGAAAACTTTTCATGCCACACTATGTAGGGGTTCTGTTATGGATATTCTGAGATTTTATTAGTACTCTATATGGTATATAAGTGTATGTAAAGATCGTCAGAATCCAATTCCGAACACTTTGATTTTTCCCGGAAATCCACTAGATACGGAAAGAATTGAGAAAAAGGTAACAGGATAAAAAAGATTTAAATTAAAGGATTATAGGAGAGGATCATAAAAGGAATATAATATATTGAGAAAGGTTAAGGGAACCTAAGTAATAAGATCCCGAGTATGATCCCTCAAACGATAAACGAGAACGAAAGATAAGCGAACCGTAAAACAAATAAGTGACCAAGAGACAAGCTTGTAAAAGAAGCCAGGGATTGTGACATCATCAAACCACAAGGTGTGGACAAGTGGGAGCATTATGACATGTGCAAGGTGACATAGGCATGACAAAAAAAGGAAGGAATTGTTGGATGATTGTAAACCACACAAAGTTCAAGGTTAGAAGGGTAATTAACCAAAAACAAAACCAAAACAACCTAGCTAGCCAAAACAAATCAAAGCAAACACAAAAATTTTCATTCTTCAAACATTGCTCTCGGCTTTTCATCTTTTTCAAAGGAAGAAAAATCAAAAATCAAGTTCCAAGCATTGTTAAATCACAAGGTAATTATCTAAGCTTCCTTGTACATAGATATGGATATGCTATAAGTTTAAGCTCCTAATTCCTTCACAATCTCTTCCAATAAATCAAGGAAGAAGATGGTGAATAGTAACCTTCAAGAAATAACTTTAGTTTTCTTGAATTTTTATGAAAGATTAAGGTTATACAAGCAAGGATCAAGGTTCTTTAGGCATTCAAAGCTCTTGTATTGTGTTAAAAAGCTTCAAGGAAGGTATAATCTCTTAACCAAGCTTTGTTATTGAATGTTAAGAGCATAATATGAGTATTGTAGTTCATGAGAGGCTTGATGGTTGTGTATGTAGAGATTAGTGAGTTTTGGGATGTTGTTGGATTGGTAAATGTTGTTGTTTTGATTAAAAGAACCTAAGTATGATTAAAGTTAAGCTTAGACATAAGTATGAATGATTAAATTGAATTGGTTGGGGTTGTTATGATGTGATCAGGATGGATGTTGGTTGTATGTTGGATTTGAGGTTGATTTGGGATGGTTTTGAATGGTTTAAAATATTGGAAATCGCGTAAACATAGCCGTCGTAACGTCCGATTTTCTTTAGACTGCTTTTGTGCATAACATTAGGACCCGAGAACTCCCTGCTAAATTATGACAATTGCCATGTCTAGATAGCTCATGTTACGAGCTTCGTTTTGATATGTAGTTCGTTCGATTCCGATGCACGGTTTAGGAGAAACGACCGTTTCAAGTAACGGCGTTTCGCGAACGAAACTTTTCCCCTCGCCTTACTTTGAAACATAGGTTAAAGACCAAAAAGGGTTAACTAATGTATGAAACATTTATGGTAAGTGTGTTAGGCAGTTGGTAAGACACTCGCAAAGGAATCGCCTTAAAACTCGTAAAGGTTAAATTATTAAAAATGGTGGAGCCGAGGGTACCCGGGTGACTTAAGCAAATCAGTAAGCGCAAAACGAGCGTTAGAGTCTGAGTTGGTTAGAGTATAGATTTACAAGTGACTTTGGTTTAATTCCAACTTACTTGTTGCTTATAGGTTACCAGACTCGTCCCGAGCCATTCGTAACCCCCAGTCGCTCAGGCAAGTTTTCTACCCGTTATAACTGTTGTTGTGATGAATATATGTATATGCATTATCTTGCGATAGATGCATGTTGGTTAATTAGCAAATGTTGCGATATATTGAAGCATGCTGATATGGTATATATATGCATGCCTGTTTCGCATTCTTTCCATATATATATCTGTTGATTCAGTTGATAATACCTATGCTAGAGGATAGCGGTAATTTGCATATACCCTTAGTACAGGGACCCAAAGGTGAAAATATTTTCTAAAACCGGGAGTCGAGGATCCCGAGTAGATTTTGTATATATGGATATAAATATATATATATATATATATACTTATATATATATATGGTCATAGTTTTCAAAACTATTAATCGAATAAGGTTTATTCGATAACTTTAACTTTATTTTATTATTGAATATTATTTTGAATATTCATTCGAGGACTTATGACTCCTTTTATTTTAATTATCTGAATATTATTTGAATATTCATTCGAGGGCTTATGACTCTTTCATATTATTTATTGAATATTATTTGAATATTCATTCGAGGGCTTATGACTCAGTTTATATTATTTAATAAATATTATTTGAATATTCATTTGAGTATCTATGACTCCGATTATTTGCTGAGGTATATTCTTTATTTTATTAAAGAATAAGGTGTCAATAATCAAACTTATTTTCGATTATTCAAATAAAGATAATACTTTCATATAAGTATATCTTTGGTTATTTAATACTCGTTTCAAGTATAAGTTTTAATACTTCTACTTCAATTATTTTTCTAAAGATTATTCTTTATGGGAATATTATTTAATTAATAATATTCAGTCATTTTCTAAATATTCTGGGGACTGATTTACTTCATTAAATCAGCTTTACTCCAAACACTCTATAAAGTGTTTTCGAGTCTTCAAAATGATTTTTAAAGTCAGAGCGGATCCCAAAACTCATTTTTATATTTAAGATCTTCCTTTTTTTAAGGGGATTTAAATACTCGCTCAAAACCTGGGGAATCCGGCTCTGTGGTGTATTTTATATTCGCAACGAGGTTGCAGTTTTGGTAAATGAATTGATTACTTGCCCAATGTTCGGGAAGTAAGCCCATCTAATTGAGTCGGCATAAGCGACAGGCTGGGGTACGGTCTATGAAAGTGTAAGTGGCTGGGTGGCAGTCCATCAACGCGTAAGAGGCCGGGTGGCGGTCCAGCACAAGGTCCTTATGTGGCCAGGGTGATGACCGGTGGGGGATTCATCCATCTACTAGTAGAAAAGGTTACTTATTGGTATCTTTGCCTGATCAGCAAGATATCTGGTTTATGCCAAAATTCTTTTCCTTCCAAATTCATTGGATATTGCAACTCTGTTCATACTTTACATGACAGAGGTTTTCAGGAAATGTATGGGAGATATATATGAATATATTTATATATCGGGACTTAATGAAGTATCTCGTAACTTCATTATTTATAATGATATTCAAAGATTGAATCTATTCAAATCTTGTCTTGTAGTCTCATCTATGTGATGAACCTTTGAAACTGATTATAACTTGAACGGGGGTAGTTCAAGTAGTATTTGGGAAAGATATAAGTATTTTGGGGTATCTTGTAACTTCATCTTTTAAACTTATATCTAGTTAATGATTATCTTATGCATGACAAAGATTTTCAGAAAAACGTTGAGACAAGGTTAGATATATGAGATCACCTTGCAACGATATTTTTATACAGTTATACACTGGAACTCTGTGTATATTATGCATGGAAGAGGACTTCCAAGATTTTGAAAAGTATATATGTATATATACTGAATATTTTGCGACTTCATCGCATTAAGATATCAAACTTGGTTCATTTCTTTTGACCAAGACTTTCATGAGTACTATGAGAAGGCTCATATATTGTAAATCATTATACATATTATTTTGGTGGGCTTGCTGCTCACCCTTGCTTTATTTCTTCATCACACAACAACAGTTAGGAAAGATGGCCAGACTCCAGCAGACCCAGCGCAAGCGCGTGGGAAGCGTCCCGCGTCTTCCCGTTGATGTTGTAGCTGCTATAGCTGCAGAGGTAGATCTATTGTAGATCAGACCATCTACTTTTGAGAATCAATTATGTATAATTATAACTTGTGGCAGATAATGGCAATTAACTGTAAATTTATCAAGAAATCATTTTGGGTTGTAATAACTTTTAAATTGTGGATTCAAAGACTTGTACTTATTTAAATTTCATCTCTGAGACTATAACGGGTTGTGGTGTGTGTTAGTGTGGGGTCACAGCATAAGGTTATTATTATTAATTAAGTGAATTGATATTGTGGAAAGAAAGACCGTGACGACCCGGATCCCCGACCCCGGATCTGGGGGTGTTACAGAAATGGTATCAGAGCTAAGCGTTATAAACCTCAGAGATGATGGGACGTTAAGATAATAAGTTCACTAAGATAATAAGAACTCTTTCCAAGTTCATAGTCGGGCTACCTAATGTAGTACTGACAGTTAAAACCCTTATGGGAACCCTTATAAATATCGTGATAGGAGCGTAGTTCGTTATCGTATATGGTAGCGGGACTCCGAACCCTGAGGTTGAGGAGCAACATCACGATGATATTTTATTACTAATTGGAGATCGGATTGTGGATCCGATAGAGTGTCCTAATGCAGGACCGGATGATGTTGATATTGAGAATTTAGCGGTTGAGGATGTTGTCCTAGAAGGGATAGTTGTTGAGGAGGATCCCATGGAGGATCCTGACAGGACTGGATAAAGGACCACTGATGAATTGATGACCATGGTTTGGTCGACTACCAGAGGTAGGATTGGCCGGTCACTACCGGAGGTTCGTTCAAGTTGTAAAGATAGTAGCCCCTTTAACGCGGCTTACTCGTAAGACTGAGAAGTTCGAATGGACAGAGAAATGCGAGAACAACTTTCAAGAACTGAAGCAGAGGTTGGTGATGGCCCTTATGCTGGCATTGCCGGATGGAAAAAGAGATTTTGTGAAGTATAGTGACGCTTCACACAAGGGCTTAGGGTGCGTGCTTATGCAGCACGGTAAGGTAATCGCGTACATGTCAAGACAATTAAGGTAATATGAAATTCGATATCCCCGCTCATGAGCTTAGGCTCGTGGCAATAGTTTTACCCTAAGGATTGGAGGCACTACTAGTATGGAGAGAAGTGCGAGAATTACCTAAGCCATAAGTGCTCTAGTACATTTTCACGTAGAAAGGGCTCAACATATGCCAGAGGAGGCAGTTAGAGCTAATCAAGAATAATGATTGGGAGATTCTTTATCATTCGGGGAAAGCCAATATGGTGGCTGATGCCCTTAGTAAAAAGGAGAGACTCAAGATGATAATGTCTTTTGGAGAGTTTATAAGAGATTTTGAGAAAATAGAAATAGAAGTGAAGGTAACCGGAACCGGTACCGAAAAGCTGTTTGAGATTGCAATACAGCCCGAATTATTGGAAAAGATCATATTGTGCCAGAAAAAGTTATGAATGAAGGCAGGGAGCCAACAATTAGATAAAAGATTAATATCGAGAAAGATGATAAGGGAATAATGAGGTATTCCTATAGAATTTGGGTTCCGAAAGTTCAAGAGCGTAAGGATGAGAACTTAGATGAGAGCCATAGTTTGAGGAATAAGATTTAGAGTAAACCCTGAACGTGATAGTCAGGGAGGTCGCCATCAAGATAGAAGGAACCCATGACATAATGGAGTGGAAAATGAGGATTTTAAATTAAAAGATGACCCCAATTATGGGGAGTAGGATGAAACATTTATACTAAGGAAACAGAAAGTCGAGTAAGGAAAGGAGACCCGAGACGGTACTCCTATACGGCAATTCATGGACCTGTCTAAAAAGAACTTAGACTATTATCCCCAACCACCACCCTGAGGAGACAGTGCGGTGAGAAATTCTTTCAGGACCTTTAAGTCGCTAAGCTCTCAGAGTTCCATGGAACAAGCTGACCCAGCCGAGGCAAGACCCTGGCTAAAGGAAATATAGGAATTATTTGAGATTCTAAATGATTGACGAATCACAAAAGACTGTTTTTGTCACTTACCCTCCTAAGAGAGAGACCACCCGCTGGTGAAAGACCAAGAAAGGCACGGAGCCAGAGGTTATGATAAACTGATTAAAGTTCAGCCAATTGTTTTCGGGAAAGTAATTCCCAAGGTTATGGAGAGAGTGTAAGAGCTTTAGAGCCAGAACAAAGGCAGACGAGTATGATGAATTGTGAATTTAAGTTGTAAAAGTTGTCAAGATTCGTTCTAAGGGCACGAATCCAGAATGACGGGATGTTGAAATCAATGCTTATGTTGTGTCGGTTCATGAAATAATGATAAGAGAAAGAAAAAAAAAAGAAATTGAAGTGGAAAGGAATATAACGGCAATAGAGTTTGAGGTATGATAAGGGAGTTGGGTATGAGGAAACCCTAACGACTCGTAGCAATAGAAATAGAAAAGTATGCATTCGTCAGGATGAGGGTGATTCACCATAAGTTAAAATTGATGGTTGAGGGCATAAGAGATACATATAGTTATCCCCTGTAAGTTGGGAGGATTCGAGGAAACCTTGAGATAATTCGAAGGATAAATAATGAGACGCGGATAGACTAAGGGGATAAGGAAGTAAGAAATTAGGAAAAATTGGATGAAGGAAGTGACCTTCAAGAAGGTGAAATGTAAGACCGGTGGCTTGATACCCAGAAAGGGAGACGCCAGGTATGAAAGATATCCCAACATTGAGGTGACTGTTGAGATAAACAACAAAAGTAAATAAGGAATTATTAAGAAGAAGTTCACGTTGAACATGACCAATATCTTCCAGAACATCATTGTTATCGTTACCAAATTAGGCAAGACAAGCGGATAACCGTTGTTATCTTTTGGAGGCCATATGGATTGACCTCAATTTGAATAAGGATGCTATTATGAAGTTAGGTATAGACTATCGAGGTGGGAATGATGAATATGATAATCTATCAAGGATATATGACTTGATTTATTCGTGGAAGGATGCAGGTACCTTTTTAAGGTGGAATTAAGGATAGAACATTGGTAACTTAAAATGAATCCTAGGGGACTGCATAAAGGTTGGCATGTCACCCTTCATAGGGACAGTATGAGTTTTGACAGTATGATTGGGAAAGGGTAAAGGTAACAACAACCTTTAAGAATCAGTGGAGAGATTTTGCAGAAGTATATAGACAATGGTTCTACTATTAGTAAATGGTATTGTGATATGCCCTGTATCTAGGGAATACAGGAGGAACGATTGAAGGATAACCGTAGAGGTTTTATAAGGAAAAAGGTAATATTCAAAATTCTCAAGAATAGAAATGTGGATAAAGGAAATATGACGTAATTATAATGATGCCAAGTGGGGCACGTGTTAAACCACGAGAAAGTATGGATCGAACCAGTAATGGTCGAAATTGTTCAGGGCAATTAGGACTTAAGATAAAAAAAATGTTCTAAGTATGATTGAGAGTCAGTCTTGACAGTGATTAGCCTCTAAAGAATGAGGCAATAACTTATGGAAAAATGGTGATATTTTTTTTTCCCATCTGATTTTAAGGAAAACATCTTCACTCAAGCAGTGATCGGAAATAAGGTAGAAAATTTATTTGGAGGTGGTTAAAATGACATTGACTGTAAGGAAATTTTACTATCAGGAAAGGCCAAAGAGGTGGCCGACACTTTAAAGGTAAGTGGATAATTATAGGCGCTTGTGCCAAAAAAAAATACAGTGATGATGGTTAAAACTGTGAAGGTTGTATTATGGTTTGGAAGATTGACATTCCTTCTGATGACTGTGCAATACCCAACCGTAATAGTAGTTGGTAAAGGTCTAATTCGTGTAATCGCCATGAACGGGCTATCTATCTTAGAAGGTCCTATCTTGAGATAAGCCAGGACCATGTTTCAAAAAGGACTAGATGAACCCTTGAGTTAATTCTTCTATTTAGGGCGTATGATTAAGAATGGTATTAACCTGCTATCGTTGCTTTGATTGAAACTCTTCTGCACTTTTATCTGCTTCATGTCATGTATGTATGTCAGGATCAGGAGTGTTCTTCATGAATCAGGAATGGTGATTATGTTACCTCCTTAGAAGGATTTGATACGGGATGTATGGACTCTGTATGGTTAGCTATTAAGACTTCAGGGAAAATGAATGACTACAGTGGGTCAGTGGTGGACCATAGTAAGGCAGCAATGATTCTGCGAGTAGTGAGCTGATTACAACCATGAGAGTTGTATTGGAATGGGTGTTGAGATTGAGTACCACTAATCGGGTCGTGGTAGTGTATAAGTTATCATTGATAGACTAATTAAGTAGAGTATCTACCTGGTGAATAATTATTCTTTCTTATCAATAGAGAGTCGTATTATTATACGAGGAAGGTTGCGGTGCGAGCATAGAATCCTAGTAACGGTGATATATAGAATGAGATCCCAGATTCGATTTTCGATGTCGAGGGAGTTTCAAAGGTGATTATATATAAGCTCGAGGAAGAGCATGGGTCCATAGAATGATGGACGGGATAGCGAAAATATTTAGGCACGTGAAATGCGATGCTATAATACTTGATGTTGATATAAATACATATATGTTTTGTTCTTCTATGACAAACCTCTATAGTTCAGAGGTAGGTTCCAAGCCAGATATTTTGTGGCAGTATATTTTTTTTTTCATATATACAATTCTCTTCAATTCGTTCTTTTCTCTTCTTTTCATTTCATGTAAGCTGAGAAGAACAACCCTTCCAGAAAGGGGAGGTATTGCCGAATGACTATCTATCTGTGTGATAGAAGCCTAGTAGGATACCAGCTATTGTTTAATTGCTTGTCAAGTACTAAAGGCTGGCCACCTTCTGTACTAACTAAGTGATATAACAAGTGTTCATGATCATAGTGATCTCTCAACAAATTCCTTTACTTCTATATGAAGGATTAAGCTTCCAAAGATAGAAGCAGCTGAAAAAGGAGTAGTAAAGTTATGGTGGTATTCAGAATGGAAACACGTTCATGATACTAAGGTTAACGTGGTTATTAAAAGGTTATAGAACACTAACGAGCAAAAGTGTAACCAGTATAATATTATGTACGGAAGATAGTAACGACTACGAACTGAAAAATGATGGGTAGTGAGAAGCAAAAGATATAATGCTAGAAGCTATGATGAGAGCCGGTGCAATAGACTTGAAAGAATTTGGAATGATCACTTAACGCAGATTAAGTTATCTCACGATAATCGATCGTATGTTAGTATCGAGGTATCGCCTTATGAGATCCTTGAGGGAAGACAATGTCGATCTCCCTTATGTTAGGATTAAGTTGTAGAGCGCAAGATGCTCGGACCCGCAGTTGTCCAAAGGACCAGGGATATAATAGATCTAATCAGAGGACGGCAGGTAGTAGCCCAAGATGGACATGATAAATATGTTGATTTGACACGAAAGGACAAAGAATAGGAAGTAGGGGACCTAGTGTTGTTATAGGTATTCCCTTGGAAAGGAAGGATGAGGTTCGGAAAGAAATGAAAGCTAAGTCCATGAATTGTTGGACCCTTGGATATATTAAGACATATTGGGAAGTTATCATATGAGCTAGCCCTAACCCCGAACATGTAACAAGTTCGTAACGTGTTTCACGTATCAATGTTAAGGAAGTGTAATTCAGATGCCAGATAAATAGGGGCATATGAGTGCATAGACATGCAACCCGACGTAACCTATATGGAGCAACCAGGAAGGGTTATAGAGTGAAAAGGAACAAGTGCTTAGGGGAAGGATTATCAAACTAGGCAGAGTTTGGTGGCAGGACCACAATGTGGGAAAATTGACTTGAGAGTTAGAAAGTGCAATATTAAGAAGGTATCCCTATTCATTTCTATCTGATTCCGGGACGGAATCCTTTTAAGGAGGGGAGACTGTAATAACCCCAATTTTTGAGAAATTTTGAAACCCTTATGAATAGTGTTTTTGCTGAATGAGAAAACTTTTCATGCCACACTATGTAGGGGTTCTGTTATGGATATTCTGAGATTTTATTAGTACTCTATATGGTATATAAGTGTATGTAAAGATCGTCAGAATCCAATTCCGAACACTTTGATTTTTCCCGGAAATCCACTAGATACAGAAAGAATTGAGAAAAAGGTAACAGGATAAAAAGGATTTAAATTAAAGGATTATAGGAGAGGATCATAAAAGGAATATAATATATTGAGAAAGGTTAAGGGAACCTAAGTAATAAGATCCCGGCTATGATCCCTCAAATGATAAACGAGAACGAAAGATAAGCGAACCGTAAAACAAATAAGTGACCAAGAGACAAGCTTGTACAAGAAGCCAGGGATTGTGACATCATCAAACCACAAGGTGTGGACAAGTGGGAGCATTATGACATGTGCAAGGTGACATAGGCATGACAAAAAAAAGGAAGCAATTATTGGATGATTGTAAACCACACAAAGTTCAAGGTTAGAAGGGTAATTAACCAAAAACAAAACCAAAACAACCTAGCTAGCCAAAACAAATCAAAGCAAACACAAAAATTTTCATTCTTCAAACATTGCTCTCGGCTTTTCATCTTTTTCAAAGGAAGAAAAATCAAAAATCAAGTTCCAAGCATTGTTAAATCACAAGGTAATTATCTAAGCTTCCTTGTACATAGACATGGATATGCTATAAGTTTAAGCTCCTAATTCCTTCACAATCTCTTCCAATAAATCAAGGAAGAAGATGGTGAATAGTAACCTTCAAGAAATAACTTTAGTTTTCTTGAATTTTTATGAAAGATTAAGGTTATACAAGCAAGGATCAAGGTTCTTTAGGCATTCAAAGCTCTTGTATTGTGTTAAAAAGCTTCAAGGAAGGTATAATCTCTTAACCAAGCTTTGTTATTGAATGTTAAGAGCATAATATGAGTATTGTAGTTCATGAGAGGCTTGATGGTTGTGTATGTAGAGATTAGTGAGTTTTGGGATGTTGTTGGATTGGTAAATGTTGTTGTTTTGATTAAAAGAACTTAAGTATGATTAAAGTTAAGCTTAGGCATAAGTATGAATGATTAAATTGAATTGGTTGGGGTTGTTATGATGTGATCAGGATGGATGTTGGTTGTATGTTGGATTTGAGGTTGATTTGGGATGGTTTTGAATGGTTTAAAATATTGGAAATCGCGTAAACATAGCCGTCGTAACGTCCGATTTTCTTTAGACTGTTTTTGTGCATAACATTAGGACCCGAGAACCCCCTACTAAATTATGACGATTGCCATGCCTAGATAGCTCATGTTACGAGCTTCGTTTTGATATGTAGTTCGTTTGATTCCGATGCACGGTTTAGGAGAAACGACCGTTTCAAGTAACGGCGTTTCACTAACAAAACTTTTCCCCTCGCCTTACTTTGAAACATAGGTTAAAGACCAAAAAGGGTTAATTAATGTATGAAACATTTATGGTAAGTGTGTTAGGCAGTTGGTAAGACACTCGCGAAGGAATCGCCTTAAAACTCGTAAAGGTTAAATTATTAAAAATGGTGGAGCCGAGGGTACCCGGGTGA